>NC_042980.1:21323438-21438438 GCF_901001165.1 Salmo trutta
TCAGCATATGTGGGAACTCCTTCAAGACTGTTGGAAAAGCATTCCTCACGAAGCTGGTTGAGTGAATGCCAAGAGTGTGCAAAGCTGTCATGTTCTACTTCCGGTTTGGAGCGAGCAGTCGCACTACGCTTCACTCCACAGGTAATATTACACTTCACTACATTACAACGGTTTGATTTGTTTGATCCGAGCAATTCTTTTCTTAGCTAGCTACATAGCCGTCTTTGTATCAAAGATAATCGTGTAGCTTAGAGTAATTATCGAAGTTAGCTATCTTCGTCCTCCTAACGTAGTCATCACTGCTAGCTAGCTAGTCAACACTGCTAGCTAGCCAACCAGCCAACTTCCACCGACTAGCAGCACTGTAGAATCTATTACATTACAACGGAATGACTTGACTAGTGTAGTGTTAGTGAGCCAGCTACATAGTTGTCTTTGCATCTAAGATAATTGTGTAGTTTAGAGTAATTATTAGTAACTAGCCAGCCGCGACGCCAGACTTAGTCAACACACCTAGTCTTCATTAACCCACTGCTAGCTAGCTAGCCAACAGCTAGCCAACCGTTACCGACTAGCAGCGCTCTAGACACTAATACTTTACAACGGAACGACTTGATTAGTGTAGTGTTAGTGAGCCAGCTACATAGTTGTCTTTGCTGTCTTTGCATCTAAGATAATTGTGTAGTTTAGAGTAATTATTAGTAACTAGCCAGCCGCGACGCCAGACGTAGTCAACACACCTAGTCATCATTAACCCACTGCTAGCTAGCTAGCAAACAGCTAGCCAACCGTTACCGACTAGCAGCGCTGTAGATACCAATACTTTACAACGGAACGATTTGACTAGTGCAGTGTTGGCTAGCTAGCTACATAGTTGTCTTTGTCATAGCTTGATAATTGTGTAGTTTAGTAATTACCGAGGTTAGCTAGCCAGCTATTGCCGTCCCCCGCGACGCCATTTTTTCCAAACCCAGCCAACTAGTAACACTGTAGAAACTAAATACATTAAAGGAACGTCTTGATTAGTGTTATGTTAGCTAGCTACAAAGTTGCTTTTGTATCATGACAAGGTGTAGTACTGAAACTATCGAGGTCACCTAGCCAGCTACACCTAGCCAGCTACACGGTCAAACAAAGTCAACAACGCAGCCACTGCTAGCTAGCCTACTCCACCAGCCAGCAGTACTGTATCATTTTTGTCATTTTAGTCAATAAGATTTTTTGCAACGTAAGCTTAACTTTCTGAACATTCGAGACGTGTAGTCCACTTGTCATTCCAATCTCCTTTGCATTAGCGTAGCCTCTTCTGTAGCTTGTCAACTATGTGTCTGTCTATCCCTGTTCTCTCCCCTCTGCACAGGCCATACAAACGCTTCACACCGCGTGGCCGCTGCCACTCTAACCTGGTGGTCCCAGCGCGCACGACCCACGTGGAGTTCCAGGTCTCCGGCAGCCTCTGGAACTGCCGGTCTGCGGCCAACAAGGCTGAGTTCATCTCAGCCTATGCTACCCTCCAGTCCCTAGACTTCCTGGCGCTGACGGAAACATGGATCACCACAGATAACACTGCTACTCCTACTGCTCTCTCCTCGTCTGCCCACGTGTTCTCGCATACCCCTAGAGCATCGAGCCAGCGGGGTGGTGGCACTGGAATCCTCATCTCTCCCAAGTGGACATTCTCTCTTTCTCCCCTGACCCATCTGTCTATCTCCTCATTTGAATTCCATGCTGTCACAGTTACCAGCCCTTTCAAGCTTAACATCCTCATCATTTATCGCCCTCCAGGTTCCCTTGGAGAGTTCATCAATGAGCTTGACGCCTTGATAAGTTCCTTCCCTGAGGATGGCTCACCTCTCACAGTTCTGGGTGACTTTAACCTCCCCACGTCTACCTTCGACTCATTCCTCTCTGCCTCCTTCTTTCCACTCCTCTCCTCTTTTGACCTCACCCTCTCACCTTCCCCCCCTACTCACAAGGCAGGCAATACGCTTGACCTCATCTTTACTAGATACTGTTCTTCCACTAATCTCATTGCAACTCCTCTCCAAGTCTCCGACCACTACCTTGTATCCTTTTCCCTCTCGCTCTCATCAAAAACTTCTCACTCTGCCCCTACTCGGATGGTATTGCGCCGTCCCAACCTTCGCTCTCTCTCTCCTGCTACTCTCTCCTCTTCCATCCTATCATCTCTTCCCTCTGCTCAAACCTTCTCCAACCTATCTCCTGATTTTGCCTCCTCAACCCTCCTCTCCTCCCTCTCTGCATCCTTTGATTTTCTCTGTCCCCTATCCTCCAGGCCGGCTCGGTCCTCCCCTCCTGCTCCGTGGCTCGACGACTCACTGCGAGCTCACAGAACAGGGCTCCGGGCAGCCGAGCGGAAATGGAGGAAAACTCGCCTCCCTGCGGACCTCGCATCCTTTCACTCCCTCCTCTCTACATTTTCCTCTTCTGTATCTGCTGCTAAAGCCACTTTCTACCACTCTAAATTCCAAGCATCTGCCTCTAACCCTAGGAAGCTTTTTGCTACCTTCTCCTCCCTCCTGAATCCTCCTCCCCCTCCCCCCCTCCTCCCTCACTGCGGATGACTTCGTCAACCATTTTGAAAAGAAGGTTGATGACATCCGATCCTCGTTTGCTAAGTCAAGCGACACCGCTGGTCCTGCTCACACTGCCCTACCCTGTGCTTTGACCTCTTTCTCCCCTCTCTCTCCAGATGAAATCTCGCATCTTGTGACGGCCGGCCGCCCAACAACCTGCCCACTTGACCCTATCCCCTCCTCTCTTCTCCAGACCATTTCCGGAGACCTTCTCCCCTACCTCACCTCGCTCATCAACTCATCCTTGACCGCTGGCTACGTCCCTTCCGTCTTCAAGAGAGCGAGAGTTGCACCCCTTCTGAAAAAACCTACACTCGATCCCTCCGATGTCAACAACTACAGACCAGTATCCCTTCTTTCTTTTCTCTCCAAAACTCTTGAACGTGCCGTCCTTGGCCAGCTCTCCTGCTATCTCTCTCAGAACGACCTTCTTGATCCTAATCAGTCAGGTTTCAAGACTGGGCATTCAACTGAGACTGCTCTTCTCTGTGTCACGGAGGCTCTCCGCACTGCTAAAGCTAACTCTCTCTCCTCTGCTCTCATCCTTCTAGACCTATCTGCTGCCTTTGATACTGTGAACCATCAGATCCTCCTCTCCACCCTCTCCGAGCTGGGCATCTCCGGCGCGGCCCACGCTTGGATTGCGTCCTACCTGACAGGTCGCTCCTACCAGGTGGCGTGGCGAGAATCTGTCTCCGCACCACGTGCTCTCACCACTGGTGTCCCCCAGGACTCTGTTCTAGGCCCTCTCCTATTCTCGCTATACACCAAGTCACTTGGCTCTGTCATATCCTCACACGGTCTCTCCTATCATTGCTATGCAGACGACACACAATTAATCTTCTCCTTTCCCCCTTCTGACAACCAGGTGGCGAATCGCATCTCTGCATGTCTGGCAGACATATCAGTGTGGATGACGGATCACCACCTCAAGCTGAACCTCGGCAAGACGGAGCTGCTCTTCCTCCCGGGGAAGGACTGCCCGTTCCATGATCTCGCCATCACGGTTGACAACTCCCTTGTGTCCTCCTCCCAGAGTGCTAAGAACCTTGGCGTGATCCTGGACAACACCCTGTCGTTCTCCACTAACATCAAGGCGGTGACCCGATCCTGTAGGTTCATGCTCTACAACATTCGCAGAGTACGACCCTGCCTCACACAGGAAGCGGCGCAGGTCCTAATCCAGGCACTTGTCATCTCCCGTCTGGATTACTGCAACTCGCTGTTGGCTGGGCTCCCTGCCTGTGCCATCAAACCCCTACAACTCATCCAGAACGCCGCAGCCCATCTGGTGTTCAACCTTCCCAAGTTCTCTCACGTCACCCCGCTCCTCCGCTCTCTCCACTGGCTTCCAGTTGAAGCTCGCATCCGCTACAAGACCATGGTGCTTGCCTACGGAGCTGTGAGGGGAACGGCACCTCCGTACCTTCAGGCTCTGATCAGGCCCTACACCCAAACAAGGGCACTGCGTTCATCCACCTCTGGCCTGCTCGCCTCCCTACCTCTGAGGAAGCACAGTTCCCGCTCAGCCCAGTCAAAACTGTTCGCCGCTCTGGCACCCCAATGGTGGAACAAGCTCCCTCACGATGCCAGGACAGCGGAGTCAATCACCACCTTCCGGAGACACCTGAAACCCCACCTCTTTAAGGAATAACTGGGATAGGATAAAGTAATCCTTCTAACCCCCCCCCCTTTAAAAGATTTAGATGCACTATTGTAAAGTGGTTGTTCTACTGGATATTATAGGTGAATGCACCAATTTGTAAGTCGCTCTGGATAATAGCGTCTGCTAAATGACTTAAATGTAAATGTAAATGTAAGGCAAAGGGTGGCTACTTTGAAGAATATCAAATATCAAGTATATTTGTTTAACACTTTTTTGGTTACTACATGATTCCATATGTGTTATTTCATAGTTTTGATGTCTTCACTATTATTCTACAATGTAGAAAAAAGTAAAAATAAAGAAAAACCTTTGAATGAGTAGGTGTGCCCAAACTTTTGACTGGCACTGTATATAGTGCATTCAAGTATTCAAACCCCTTGACTTTTCCACATTTTGTTACATTTAGAGACTTGTCCGTTGTCTTAGCTGTGTGCTTAGGGTCGTTGTCCTGTTGGAAGGTGGACATTTGCCCCAGTCTGAGGTCCTGAGCGCTCTGGAGCAGGTTTTCATCAAGGATCTCTCTGTACTTTGCTCTGTTCATCTTTCACTCGATCCAGAGTAGTCTCCCATTCCCTGCTGTGAAAAACATCCCCACAGCTTGATGCTGTCAGCACCACGCATCACTGTAGGGATGGTATTGGCCAGGTGATGAGCGGTGCCTGGTTTCCTCCAGACGTGACGTCTGACATTCAGGCCAACGAGTTCAATCTTGGTTTAATCAGACCAGAGAATCTTGTTTCTCATGGTCTTAGAGTCCTTTATGTGCCTTTTGGCAAACTCCAAGCGGTCTGTCATGTGCCTTCTACTGAGGAGTGGCTTCTGTCTGGCCACTCTACCATAAAGGCCTGATTGGTGGAGTGCTGCAGAGATGGTTGTCCTTCTGGAAGGTTCTCCCATCTCCACAGAGGAACTCTGGAGCTCTGACGATCGGGTTCTTGGTCATCTCCCAGACCAAGGCCTTTCTCCCCCGATTGCTCAGTCTAGGAATAATCTTGGTGGTTCCAAACTTCTTCCATTTAAGAAAAAATGTATTTATTCAATTTTAGAATAATGCTGTAACGTAACAACATTTGGAAATTGCAGACACAAATAGAAGCTCTAACAACGATTATATTGAAAACACACTTTTTTTATTGAAAATGTTACAGAAGGGGATGTTTTCCATAAACAATTATTATCCTAACTTGCAACATGAGCCTCAATATAAATCACACCAATATTGCTAAAATTACATATTTTCATAATAAAAGTAATAATACAAATAATAATAATAATGAACCTAGCGCCACACTCTTACCAACACACAATGCCACACAATGCCAATAATATGGCTGTGGAGGGTAATTTAAGTCTCTTATTTTTTTATTATTTTTCAACAAAATATATATATAATTTATTTTCTCTTTATTTGACTATTTTTCTCTGCTGGTTATTTGGAAAAAAGCTGTACATGGAATTACCATTTACACTATCTTACTCTGTTTATTGACAATTACCATGGCACCTTTGTAATTGAAGTTGTATAATGATGTAAAGAAAAGATTAAGTAAACTGTAGCAATATGTTTTAGTGTTTATTGGAGACTGGCTCATGTTGGAGACAAAGGTTGATTGGATGTTTGTGCAGTAGCGCAATGTGTATGATTAGCTAAGTTTATTCGCTCTACAAGTTGACTAATGCATTAGTGTTAATGTTACGAGAGAGCTTCTTGGTATGTTCTGTGTTGGTTGTCGAGAGAGAGAGAGAGAGAGAGAGAGAGAGAGAGAGAGAGAGAGAGATTCTCTGTATGTTTTGTTGTTGGTTTGTATGAATTTTTGTAAGGTATTTTGTAGCCGGTCCTGCTGATGTTTGTGTATGCCATAGGACTGTGTTTTTGATTAGTGAAATTGTTCACTTTAAGTTTGTACTATTATGTTTCATTTGTTCCCAGGGGGGAAGGGGAAGGCACCTTGGGAGTGCTTAGGCAAGAGGCCTGCGGGCATACATATATCCGTAGTATGTACTATGTCTATGCACACTAGGTAAGACCTGGACGGACCATCCCCTGTATTTTGGTTAGTGCACCAGTTGGTGGAAGTTAGGTAAATTGTGGGTAGGTAGGAGAGGGGGCTCTTTAACTTTTACTTTCTTTGCTTTGGTTCTGTCCAGCCCCTTTCCCCAAATTACCGTGTGAAGGAAGAAATAAATTCCCTGTTAATGGAAATATATTCTTCCTCTGTCATCCTTACCCGCACCTGCAGTCACATACCTCTTTCACTCCATGGGGAGTTGACTGTAGCAGGGTGTTGCGGTCCCTCCAAGAGGCGTGTGTAGCAGTTAACATCAAAATCCTTCTTTATCGTCTAATTGAAATGCTTTCTGACACTCAATAAGTAATACCCATAACAGTATTTAGTTGGCTTTATGGTATAGGGTACAAGTTCCGACTTCAACTGTAAGTTTACATACACTTAGGTTGGAGTCATTAAAACTCGTTTTTCAACCACTCCACAAATTTCTTGTTAACAAACTATAGTTTTGGCAAGTCGGTTAGGACATCTACTTTGTGCATGACACAAGTAATTTTTCCAACAGTTGTTTACAGACAAATTATTTCACTTATAATTCACTGTATCACAATTCCTGTGGGTCAGAAGTTTACATACACTAAGTTGACTGTGCCTTTAAACAGCATGGAAGATTCCAGAAAATTATGTCATGGATTTAGAAGCTTCTGATAGGCTAATTGACATCATTTCAGTCAATTGGAGGTGTACCTGTGGATGTATTTCAAGGCCTACCTTCAAACTCAGTGCCTCTTTGCTTGACATAATGTGAAAATCAAAAGAAATCAGCCAAGACCTCAGAAAAACATTGTAGACCTCCACCAGTCTGGTTCATCTTTGGGAGCAATTTCCAAATGCCTGAAGGTACCACATTCATCTGTACAAACAATAGTACGCAAGTATAAAAACCATGGGACCACGCAGCCGTCACACCGCTCAGGAAGTAAACGCGTTCTGTCTCCTAGAGATTAACGTACTTTGGTGTGAAAAGTGCAAATGAATCCCAGAACAACAGCAAAGGACCTTGTGAAGATGCTGGAGGAAACAGGTACTAAAGTATCTACATCCAGAGTTAAACGAGTCCTATAGCGACATAACCTGAAAGGCCGCCCAGCAGGGAAGAAGCCACTGCTCCAAAACCGCCATAAAAAAGCCAGACTACGGTTTGCAACTGCACATGGGGACAAAGATTGTACTTTTTGGAGAAATGTCCTCTGGTCTGATGAAACAAAAATAGAACTGTTTGGCCATAATGACCATGGTTATGTTTGGAGAAAAAAGGGGGAGGCTTGCAAGCCGATGAACACCATCCCAACAATGAAGCATGGGGTGGCAGCATCATGTTGTAGGGATGCTTTGCTGCAGAAGGGTTTGGTGGACTTCACAAAATAGATGGCATCATGAGAATGAGAATGATGTGGATATATTGAGGCAACATCTCAAGAAATCAGTCAGGAAGTTAAAGCTTGGTCGCAAATGGGTCTTCAAAATGGACAATGACCCCAAGCATACTTCCAAAGTTGTGGCAAAATGGCTTAAGGACAACAAAATCAAGGTATTGGAGTGGCCTTCACAAAGCCCTGACCTCAATCCTATAGAACATTTGTGGGCAGAACTGAAAAAGTGTGTGCAAGCAAGGATCCTACAAACCTGACTCAGTTACACCAGCTCTGTCAGGAGGAATGGGCCAAAATTCACCCAACTTATTGTGGGAAGCTTGTGGAAGGCTACCCGAAACGTTTGACCCAAGTTAAACAACTTAAAGGCAACGCTACCAAATACTAATTGAGTGTATGTAAACTTCTGGCCCACTGGGAATGTGATGAAAGAAAAACAAGCTGAAATAAATCAGTCTCTCTACTATTATTCTGACGTATCACATTCTTAAAATAAAGTGGTGATCGTAACTGACCTAAGACGGAATTTTTACTAGGATTAAATATCAGGAATTGTGAAAAACTGAGTTTAAATGTATTTGGTTGAGGTGTATGTAAACTTCCGACTTTAACTGTAAATGTTATTCAAATCTTTCTAGTAACAATGCCAGGAAAACAACTATTTGAAATAGATGTGTGTGAATGATGATGATGAATGTGCCTTTAACATCAGTTTTTTCCCATATCTAGATGTAATTACAAAACACCAAAATATTGAAATGATGCAGCACACTCAATTTCTACGGATTACCAATCACTTTTATTTGGTCAACACAAAATATCTAGCACATATCAGTGATACGCCTCATGCTCATGAACCTCATGCCACCGCTCATGCCTCCCATTCCCATGCCCATATCCCTGAAGTTCCTGTACTCTCCAGGCCTCATGTACATCATCCTGCCTCTGAAGTGGGGCTGCTCATACATCAGCCAGTGGCCGTCCATCACGTTGCAGGACTGGCAGTCAGACATGCGGTAACGTTCCTGGATGGAGTCACAGTCGTCCATCATCTCGTGCATCTGACCTCCGAAGTTCTCCCTCTCATAGATCCTCATCCTGAAGTTTCCACGGTGCTGTTATTTGGGAAATAAAAATATTTTAAATAATTACTGACTACACCAGACTGTTGATAAGCTCACATGGCCAATATGATTTGTGTGATTATGGACTTCACACAGCTACTTCTAGTGGGACTGTTACAGCAGCCTGAAAATCATATGGCTTACCATGGGGATCATGCGGCAGGACCTGATACCATCGCTCATTCCCATCATACTCTGGTAGTCTGAGTACTCTCCCCTCCTCATGAAGTACTGGTTTCCCATGTAGTTGGGGCGCTCGTACACCATGAAGCAGCCGCTCTGAACCCTGCAGGATTGGCACCTGCTCAGGTAGGAGGACATGTCAGGACAGTCGGAGCTGCACTCATAAGAGCGGCCCTGGAAGTTCCTGTCCTCATAGAAGATGGCCTGAAAAGACAAGGTATTTATTTATTATTTCTCAATATATAATTCAATAAATGCAACAAATATAAGAAGCTTTGAGTTTTGAATGTAAAGATCTAAAGATAATATAGAGATGAATGTATTGGAAATAATTTTCTAATAATGCTTACTCTTCCCATGTTCATGCCGGTGGTGGTCATTGTTGTTCACTGAGTTGCTGTGCTGTTGCTAAACTGATGTCCTGTCTGTGTTAACCCTTACTTTTATACCTGACCAAACCCAAAGAATCTGTGGGCCCCATTGTGTAAACCCCTGACCCAGCAACACTGTATAGAGGCCTATATAGTGCTGAAGTACCATAGTCATGTTTCCACGTGACTGGGTCCCTAGAAGACTTAAAAAGCCTTTTTTCATTGTGGAACAGGTCCCACAAAACCTTTAATAGAAACAATAGACTGTGGCAGTGACACTCATTGCATACATACAGTGTATTCAGAAAGTTTTTAGACCCCTTGACTTTTTCCACATTTTGTTACGTTACAGCCTTATTCTAAAATGGGTTGAATAGTTTTTACCCTCATCAGTCTACACACAATACCCCATAATGACAAAGCAAAAACAGTTTTTTGTATGCAAATTTATATATACATTTCATCAGACCAGAGAATCTTGTTTCTCATGGTCTGAGAGTCCTTAGGTGCCTTTTTGGCAAACACCAAGTGGGCTGTCTTGCGCCTTTTACTGAGGTGTGGCTTCCTTCTCGCCACTCTACCACAAAGGCCTGAATAGTGGAGTGCTGCAGGGATGGTTGTTCTTCTGGAAGATTCTCCCATCTCCACAGAGGAACTGGAGCTCTGTCAGAGTGATCATCGGGTTCTTGGTCACCTCCCTGACCAAGGCCCTTCTCCCCTGATTGCTCAGTTTGGCCGGGCAGCCAGCTCTAGGAAGAGTCTTGGTGGTTCCAAACTTATTCCATTTAAGAATGATGGAGGCCACTGTGTTCTTCGGGACCTTCAATGCTGCAGACATTTTTCGGTACCCTTCTCCAGATCTGTGCTTTGACACAATCCTGTCTCGGAGCTCTACGGACCATTCCTTATATAGACAGGTATGTGCCTTTCCAAATCATGCCCAATCAATTGAATTTACCACAGGTGGACTCCAATCAGGTTGTAGAAACATCTCAAGGACGATCAATGGAAACAGGATGCACCTCGAATCAAATCAAATGTTATTTGTCACCTGTGCCGAATACAACAGGTGTAGACCTTACAGTGAAATGCTTACTTACAAGCTCTTAACCAACAATGCAGTTTTAAGAAAAATTTGAGTTAAGTAAAAAATAGAAAATAAAACTAACAAATAATTAAACAGCAGCAGTAAAATAACAAAAGTGAGGCTATATACAGGGGGTACCGGTACAGAGCCAATGTGTGGGGTCACCGGTTAGTTGAGGTAATTGAGGTAACATGTACATGTAGGTAGAGTTAAAGTGACTATGCATAGATAATAAACTGTGAGTAGCAGCAGTGTAAAAGGGGGGGGGGGGGGGGGTCAATGCAAATAGTCTGGGTAGCCCTTTGATTAGCTGTTCAGGAGACTTATGGCTTTGGGGTAGAAGCTGTTAAGAAGCCTTTTGGACCTAGACTTGGCGCTCCGGTACCACTTGCTGTGCGGTAGCAGGGAGAACAGTCTATGACTAGGGTGGCTGGAGTCTTTGACAATTTTTAGTGCCTTCCTCTGACACCGCCTGGTATAGAGGTCCTGGATTGCAGGAAGCCTGGCCCCAGTGATGTACTGGGTCGTTCACACTACCCTCTGTAGTGCCTTGCGGTCGGAGGTTGAGCAGTTGCCATACCAGGCAGTGATGCAACGAGTCAGGATGCTCTAGATCAGTGGTTCCCAAACTTTTTATAGTCCTGTATCCCTTCAAACATTCAACCTCCAGCTGCGTACCCCCTCTAGCATCAGGGTCAGCGCACTCTCAAATGTTGTTTTTTTGCCATCATTGTAAGCCTGCCACACACATACACACTATACGATACATTTATTAAACATAAGAATGAGTGTACGTTTTTTTTCACAATACGGCTTGTGGGAAGTGACAAAGATCTCTTATAGGACCAGGGCACAAATAATAATAATCAATAACTTTGCTCTTTATTTAACCATCTTACATAAAAAACCTTACTTGTTCATCGAAAATTTGTAAATAACTCACCACAGGTTAACGAAAAGGGTGTGCTTGAAAGGATGCACATAACTCTGCAATGTTGGGTTGTATTGGAGAGAGTCTCAGTCTTAAATCATTTTCCACACACAGTCTGTGCCTGTATTTAGTTTTCATGCTAGTGAGGTCTGAGAATACACTCTCACATAGGTCCGTGGTTGCAAAGGGCATCAGTGTCTTAGCAGCGTGATTTGCCAAGCCAGGATACAGCCCAATTCAGAAATCTGGCAGTGGCTTCTGATTAAATTACATTTTCACAGAACCGCTTGTTGCAATTTTGATGAGGCTCTCTTGTTCAGATATTGGTAAGTGGACTGGAGGCAGGGCATGAAAGGGATAATGAATCCAGTTGTTTGTGTCATCTTTTTTCGGGAAAGTACCTGCGTAATTGCGCACCCAACTCACTCAGGTGCTTCGCTATATCACATTTGACATTGTCCGTAAGCTTGAGTTACTTTGTACACAAAAAAGTATACAATGATGGAAAGAACTGTGTGTTGTCCTTGTTAATGCAGACAGAGAAGAGCTCCAACTTCTTAATCATAGCCTCAACTTTGTCCCGCACATTGAATATATTTGTGGAGAGTCCCAGTAATCCTAGAATCAGATCCCAGATAGGCCAGTCGTGTGAGAAACTCGTCATCTTGCAAGCGGTCAGACAAGTGAACATGATGGGCAGTAAAAAAAACTTTAAGCTCGTCTCTCAATTTAAAAAAAACGTGTCAATATTTTGCCCCTTGATAACCAGCGCACTTCTGTATATTTTAAAGCATTACATGGTCGCTGCCCATATCATTGCATAGTGCAGAAAATACACGTGAGTTCAGGGGCCTTGTTTTAACAAAGTTAACCATTTTCACTGTAGTGTTGAAAACGTAATACAAGCTGTCAGGCATTCCCTTGGCAGCAAGAGCCTCTCGGTGGATGCTGCAGTGTAACTCATATAATTCAATGGCTTGTGAAGCAGTAATTGTTTCAAACATCTCCTGCCATGTCACTGATACATTGTGAAACAGTGTTGTTGGATGAAGACATTGTCTATATAGTTTTTTGGGCCTTTCCCCCAGCATTGTCCCAGCCATATCCTCAGCAACAGGAAGAATTAAGTCCTCCACAATAGTATGGGGCTTGTTTTTCCAAGTCACTCGGTAGCTCACCATATAAGACGCTTCTAGACCCTTCTTATTAATGGTATCTGTTGCTTTTACACATGTCTTACTACACGAAAGTTGTCTTAATTCTCGCTCAAAAAGACTCCTGTGGCTTATTTTTCAAATTGGCATGTTTTGTTTCTAAATGTCTGTGCAAGAGTGAAGGTTTCATCGAGTTGTGAGATAGTACTTTTGCACTTTTGCACATACTGTGTGTATATTGCACATACACACCCACTGTGGCTGAGGAAAGGCACTACTCCAAATATAATTGAACCCCAAATCAATGTAGTTCTCATCATATTTGTTCATATCAGTGTCCATGCTAGCTGGCTAACAACAAATGTAGAATAACTGATTCTGGCATTGGATGTGCTCGTGCAAGCAGAAGAACTTGTGTCGTCAACAGGTGCAGGTGTAGTACTGCTGGTAGTAGCAGTACTACCAGTAGAGCTGGTATGTGTCTCTATGGGCCTTACTAATATTTTTTTTTTAATTGTATAAATGTGAATTACATTTTTATTTGGCGTACCCCCAACAACATTGTACCCCAGTTTGGGAATACCTGCTCTAGATGGTGCAGCTGTAGAACCTTTTGAGGATCTGAGGAGCCATGCAAAATCTTTTCAGTCTCCTGAGGGGGAATAGGCTTTGTCGTGCCCACTTCACGACTGTCTTAGTGTTTTTGGACCATGATAGTTTGTTGGTGATGTGGACACCAAGGAACTTGAAGCTCACAACCTGCTCCACTACAGCCCCGTCGATGAGAATGGGGACGTGCTCGGTCCTCCTTTTCCTGTAGTCCACAATCATCTTGTTTGTCTTGATCACATTGAGGGAGATGTTGTTGTCCTGGCACCACACGGCCAGGTCTCTGACCGCCTACCTATAGGCTGTCTCATCGTTGTCGGTGATCAGGCCTACCACTGTTGTGTCATCGGCAAACTTGATGATGGTGTTGGAGTCGTGCCTGGCCATGCGGTCATGAGTGAACAGGGAGTAGAGGAGGGGACTGAGCACGCACCCCTAAGGGCCCCCGTGTTGAGGATCAGCGTGGCAGATGTGTTGTTTACCTACCCTTACCACCTGGGGGCGGTCCGTCAGGAAGTACAGGATCCAGTTGCAGTGGAAGGTGTTTAGTCCCAAGGTCCTTAGCTTAGTGATGAGCTTTGTGGGCACTATGGTGTTGAACGCTGAGCTGTAGTCAATGAACAGCATTCTCACGTAGGTGTTCCTTTTGTCCAGGTGGGAAAGGGCAGATCTGTGGATCTGTTGGGGCGGTATGCAAATTGGAGTGGGTGTAGGGTTTCTGGGATAATGGTGTTGATGTGAGCCATGACCAGCCTTTCAAAAGACTTCATGGCTACAGACGTGAGTGCTACGGGTCGGTAGTCATTTAGGCAGGTTACCTTAGTGTTCTTGGGCGCAGGAACTATGGTGGTCTGCTTGAAACATGTTGGTATTACAGACTCAGACAGGGAGAGGTTGAAAATGTCAGTGAATACACTTGCCAGTTGGTCAGCGCATGCTCGGAGTACACATCCTGGTAATCTGTCTGGCCCTGCGGCCTTGTGAATGTTGACCTGTTTAACAGTCTTACTCACATTGGCTATGGAGAGCGTGATCACACAGTCGTCCGGAACAACTGATCCTCTCATGCGTGTTTCAGTGTTACTTGCCTCGAAGCGAGAATAGAGTAATTTAACTCGTCTGATAGGCTCGTGTCACTGGGCACCTCGCAGCTGTGCTTCCCTTTGTAGTCTGTAATGGTTTGCAAGCCCTGCCACATCCAACGAGCGTCGGAGCCGGTGTAGTACGATTCAATCTTAGTCCTATTTTGATGCTTGCCTATTAGATGGTTTGTCAGAGGACATGGCGGGATTTGTCAGGCTCCATGAAAGTGGCAGCTCTACCCTTTAGCTCAGTGCGAATGTTGCCTGTAATCCATTGCTTCTGGTTGGGGTATGTACATACGGTCACTGTTGGGATGACGTCATCAATGCACTTATTGATGAAGCCAGTGACTGAGGTGGTGTACTCCTCAATGCCATCGGAAGAATCCCGGAACATATTCTTGTCTGGGCTAGCATAACAGCCCTGTAGCTTAGCATCTGCTTCATTTGACCACTTTTTTATTGAACGAGTCACTGGTGCTTTCTGCTTTAGTTTTTGCTTTTAAGCAGGAATCAGGAGGATAGAATTATGGTCAGATTTCCCAAATGGAGGCGAGGGAGAGCTTTGTACGTGTCTCTGTGTGTGGAGTAAATGTGGTCTTGAGTTTTTTTCCCCTCTGGTTGCACATTTAACATGATGATAGAAATTAGGTAAAACGGATTTAAGTTTCCCTGCATTGAAGTCCCCGGCCACTAGGAGCGCCACCTCTGGATGAGCGTTTAACTGTTTGCTTATGGTCGTATACAGTTCATTGAGTGCGGTCTTAGTGCCAGTATTGGTTTGTGGTGGTAAATAAACAGCTACGAATAATATAGATGAAAACTCTCTTGGTAAATAGTGTGGTCTACAGCTTATCATGAGATACTCTACCTCAGGTGAGCAAAACCTTGAGACTTCTTTAGATTTCGTGCACCAGCTGTTGTTTACAAATATACATAGACCGCCACCCCTTGTCTTACCGGAGACCTTACCGGAGACCTACAGAAAAAGCGTAAAACGCGCCAGCTGTATGTTATTCATGTCGTCGTTCAGCCACGTTCAGCCACGACTCGGTGTGACATAAGATATTACAGTTTTTAATGTCCCGTTAGTAGGATATACTTGATCGTAGTTCATCTATTTTATTATCCATTGATTGTACATTGGCTAATAGGTAAAGGGAAAGGGAAAGGGAAATTAACCACTTGCCATCGGATCCTTACATCGCACCCAGACCTTCGTCCCTGATATCTCTGTCCCTTTTTCCTGCGAATGACGGGGATGAGGGCCTTGTCGATAGTCTGAAATAAATCGTTGCCGTCCGACTCGTTAATGTTTTGGTACTACTATTGGAGAGCCCTTGGAGAGCCCTTCCCTATCCCTATCCCTAACCCTAACCCTAACCCTAACCCTAACCCATTCAGCATTGTTCACACCCTCTTAAGCCTTAGCCCCACAAATCTCAAAGGGTTGATCCAACCGTTCTGTACTAACTTGCCAGCTACTTACAGACATCTAAGAGAGAGAGAGAGAGAGAACAGCTCACAGAGCAATACCCTCTCCAATCGTGTATCTGTGGTTTCACGTTCAGAGCGCACACTGGATGCTCTGGACAATAAGTAGGGTTGTTCCGAAAGCTCTGACCTTTACGACTACAGTCAAGCATCCAAGCTAACTGGCTAACACTGGCTAGCTACTTCCAGACACATAATGAGAGAACACCCCACTCTGACCATTTTACTCACTCTAGCAGAGCTAGTTAGGCTTTTTTCATGTTATCCAGAGCTTCGGTGACTGTAACTGTGCTGCTTGCAACAATTTAATTATCCTTTGTTGCCAGCTAGCTAGCTAACAGTACACTTTAACTTGAAATGAAAATACTTTGTCATAATAAGAGTGGAGTCTTTTTTTAAGAAATGTAGCTAGCTAGCTAAACAATGGACCATAATCACAACTCATGACATAACTACCCTGCATGAATCTGCAGGTAGCTAACCAACCAGGTTCTATGGCTATAATTATTCAAGCAAATGTGTCTGAGATACGAAGAATAAGATCATACACATAACGTTAGCTAGTGACCCAGCCAGCTAACGTTAGCTAGTTAACAGCACACTTGAACTGAAACCACATTCTGTCAAAATTAGAAACGTATAATATCTGAAAATCTTACCAGTGTACATCATGGTTGGACACGTCTCCTGTCTGATACCATGCATGGGTGCCTTAGTTTGATGATGTAATTCAGACTGGTGTTTTCTCCAGCTCCTTAGCTATAATACTCGAATTCCACTGATTTCAAAATTCGGTCCTACAGAAAGTGGAGAGCTTACACATAATGTTAGCTAGCTAACAGTACACTTTAACTTAACATTAGGTTTATGCAGTTTTACTACGCAATAAAACATTTTTTAAAGCCTTGTTCGACACAATTACCTAAACATACTGACCAGCTCCAATAGATAGACGATATGGTAGACCAATCCAAACTCATCTCTTGGCATTTCCAGCCCACTCATTATCTCAGCCAATTATGGCTAGTGGGAAGGTTGCTCTCTTTTTCTGTGGCTAAACCAACTAGGCTTGTAATTTAAGAATTTGATTCATATTTACAGATGGCATACAATTTTGATATTACGGCACATGAAAAAACGCAATATTTTTTACTTTCAAGCAGCTCTCCTGTGAAGTTGTGACTTGTGGCATACGCCTAGTTTCCTCAATCGGGTCACAATTGGTTACAGAACCGTAAAACGGCAGCCATATCCTCCAGCGCCATTATCCTGAGCTCAGTTTTGAGTCTCATAGAAAGGAGTCTGTATACTTCTGTAAATAAGTTATTTCTGTTTTTGCACAAATTTCTTAAAACCTGTTTTCGCTTTGCCAGTATGGGGTATTGTGTATAGATTGAGGAGGAATTTATTTTTCAAAACAATTTTAGAATAATGCTGTAACGTAACAAAATGTGGAAAAAGTCAAGGGGTCTGAATACTTTCCAAATGCACTGTATATCCATATGCGTGTGGTGGAGTCAACAAATCAGTTAACCACTTTGAATTCTATTTCAACATATGATTCATATTCCCTCATGATCTCGTTCATTTAGTGAAGTCAGTTAAATTCAACTTTTGTGTTAACCATAAAATGGAATCTTCTCACTCCATAAATTATCCAACTTTAATTTGATGTCAATATTATTTGTTTCTGGATCATATATGAATCCCATGTCCACCATGACAACACCAGCTATTCTATGATAATCTCCCTGTTCTATAATGGTTCAGAAAAGTTAAACATTTATTTGATGAGAATCAAATGACCAGATAATCCACAACCTTTTTGACAACAGTGTTTCAAAATGTTCATGATCAGTTACTACTCAGTTAGTCTATCCAGATTGTGGCTAACTGGGTTAGAAAACAGCATATTGGGTAAAAGTATGATTTGCTAAGTACATCACAAAGGCAATTTATTTACATTCCCTGAGTCTATGGTAGCCCTAATTCTCCATGCTTTTACAGGTTAAGAGTTATATTTCACTTATTGAGGAGATACAATGTACATTATAAGTTTCCTGATTAGAATGAGGACTACAACACCCATAACTAGCTAGCTACATGAATTAGACAAATCCATATTTGTTGCAGAGTCGTGCCATCAAGTTATGTGTCATTTGGCAACTTGGGAATGAGAATGTGCCACACTGTATGCTGGCAAGCTGGATGTCAAAGACCACTGTTTTTATAACTTCCAAAACCCTTAATAAAACTCTAATGTGATGGTAGTTACATAAACACTAAATGAGCAGTTGTTAGCAACACCTGCCACTGGCTGTTTTAGCTAACCAGTTGGCTCGTTTGACATAGCAGCCAACAGTGCAGGCGACTGCTAACTGACTGATCTACAAAGAACCCTGCATCATAAATGACTACTCATTATTATTTGTAGATCAGTCAGTCAGTCACAATTTAGCAATGATACATTAAGGTTTTGATCCTCTCTAACACGGCCAATGTCTTTACTCTAAAACTAGCTAGATAACATTATAAGGCTGGTTTTGACACCTGATTTCTCAGATGTAATTCAAAATACACAGAGGAGAATGTGGAAATTGTGTTATTTACTTAGCAATAACTAATACAAGGACAATTAGAAAATCAGAAACAGGTTCATAGTTTTTTTAATTTTTCATAAAAAAAATCAACAATAATATTATGGAGCTGTGCGTGTTCAAATATTTGTGTGTGAACACAGAATACAAGAGGGGAAAGGTGTCTGGGATGATAGTGTGATGTGTGCCATGACCAGACTTTCAAAGCATTTCATGGTTGCAGATGAAAGATGTTGGGATTACAGACTGGGACAAAGAGATGATGAAAATGTCTGTGAAGAAACTTGCCAGCTGGTCTGCGTATGATCTGAGAACACGCCCTGGTATTCAGTCTGGCCCTGCGGCCTTGCGAGTGTTAACCTGTTCTAAAGGCTTACTCACATCGGCCACAGAGAGAGAGATCACACAGTTGTCAGGGACAGCAGGGACTCTCATGCCTGGCTCAGTGTTGTTTGCCTCGAAGCAAGCATAAAAGGCATTCAGCTCGTCTGGGAGGTTTGCATCACTGGGCATCTCATGGCTCGGTTTCACTTTGTAATCCGTAATCGTCTGCAAACCCTGCCACATCTGATGAGCATCGGAGCAGGTCTAGCAGGATTCTATCTTAGTCCTATATTGACCTTTTTCATATTTGATGGCTTGTCGGAGGTAGTAGCGGGCTTTCTTGTAAGCGTCCATGTCCCGTTCCTTGAAAGCGGTAGCCTGCCTGTAAACCATTACTTTTGGTTAAATACTTACAGTCACAGTGGGGACGATGTCGTCAATGTAATTATATTAATTATAGTCAGAAGCTAGCCAGCTAATTAGCTACTAGCTATTTAGCCATTGTTAGCCACTGCTAGCAGTCTTTACCTTTAGCACAGACACCAGCCGCTTTAGCCCGGATAGCCCGGATAGTATCTGCCAGTCTGCACAGCGCGATATCAGCCCTGAGCATATCGGACTGCTTTTTTCCACACTACATCACCGGATTCCTGCCGCAAGCTCTGGACCATTACACTGGATCATCGCAGCTAGTTGCTATCGAGTGGCTATCGTGGCTAACGCCCTTGTCCAGAAGAACCAGCTAGCCTCAAGCTAGGCCCATTCCCCCGGCTAGCAAACGAAGTACACCAACTACAATACCTCTCTTGCCAATTGGCCTGGATCCTTTGTCGACACGGAGCCCTGCCGATCCATCACGACTGATCTGCTGACGTATTTCGGCCGATGTGCTCTCAACCGGCCTCTGCGTCGTGGATGTCAGTGAGGACCCAGCTACAAGCCCAGGCCCGCTAACTCTCTGAGCGCTGTGTCTCACGATTGCCTAGCGTAGTGACGATTGCTGAGCGGCTCCCTGTTTCGTCCATTGCTGCTTATTGGACCATATGATCACTCGGCTACACAGCTTACTGGACTGTTCATCAACAAGGTACTTCATTTGGTTTATCTGTCGGCCCCAGCCTCGAACTCAGGCCCTGTATGTAGCTAACTGACCCTCTTTGCCCATTCATCGCCATTTACCTGTTATTGTTGTCTTAGCTGTTAACCCGTTGTTGTCTTAGCCCTCCCAATCAACACTTGTGATTGCTTTATGTCTCCCTCTAATGTCAATATGCCTTGTATACTGTTGTTTAGGGTAGCTCTCATTGTTCTCTTTTACTGCGGAGCCCCTAGTCCTGCTCTACATGCCTCGGTTAGCTCCCTTGCCCCATCCCCCACACATGCGGAGACCGCACCTAGCTTAACTGGCGACTCCAGAGATGCAGCCTCTCTCATCGCCACTCAATGGCTAGGTTTACCTCTACTGTACTTGCACCCTACCATGCCCTTGTCTGTGTATTATGCCCTGAATCTATCCTATCACGCCTAGAAATCTGCTCCTTTTACTCTCTGTTCCGAACGCACTAGACAACCAGTTCTTATAGCCTTTAGCTGTACCCTTATCCTACTCCTCCTCTGTTCCTCGGGTGATGTAGAGGTTAACCCAGGCCCTGTGTGTCCTCAGGCGCTCTCATTTGTTGACTTCTGTAACTGGAAATGCCTTGGGTTCATGCATGTTAACATCAGAAGCCTCATCCCCATATTTGTTTTTAGTTTTTTACTGCTCTTTTGTACACCAGTTTTTCTACTTGCACTTCCTCATCTGCACATCTATCACTCCAGTGTAAATTGCTAAATTGTAATTACTTCGCCACTATTGGCCTATTTACTGCCTTACCTCCTTACTTCATTTGCACACCCTGTATACAGATTTTCTATTGTGTTATTGACTGTACATTTGTTTATTCCATGTGTAACTCTGTGTTGTTGGTTTTGTTGCACTGCTTTGCTTTATCTTGGCCAGGTCTCAGTTGTAATTGAGAACTTATTCTCAACTGGCCTACCTGGTTAAATTAATGAAATGCACATTGTTATATTTGGTAACACTTGCTTATTTTCCATCAACTCCAACCCCATTTGATACATTGAATGTATGGGGGTAAAGTAGTGTCTACATAGGGGTACAGGTTGTGAACACACACAAACGCTCTGACGAAGGCCTTGAGGCCGATACGTAAAGCTTAATAAAGAGCAGTGATACTATCAAGAGCAGTGTGCTGGTTTCTTATTTTTTCTCATCTTATTCAACTGTTGCCATGCACCTGCAACAAAGATAGCTCAGATGTGCGAGTGCCTTTTGAATTTTTATTATTATAACATACAACAGTAAATAAATGAGTTGTAAAAATAATTTGCTTAACAATGTACACTTGTATTGGCATTCTTCCAATATAAGTGCACATTAATACATATGTATTTAGGTAATCATGTAGGTAATCACATTGTTACCTAGTACAACTTTTAAACTTGTTTGCTGCATGTCTAATTACACCTTGACCGTGGTTTTATAGATATGAGATTTGTAAACAAATGCAAATTAATTGTTGCTAACATTCCTCCCACCCTATAATTATTATTTTAGATACTCTGTTATCTTTAGAATTTTTTTTAAGTGAGTTTATTTGAAAATCATTAAAATTGTGCATTGCAAAATAATATGTAGTAATATTATATATTTTCTAAACTAAATATTTTAAATATCACTGGATATTATTTTATATCAGCATACATCTATTGTGAACAAACAGATATCTACACAGAAATTTGAAATGTTAAAAATGTAGGAGAGTGAAATAATGAAATATTCAAACATGGAGTGCTCTGAGTAAAACAATCACAAAAATAAGAAAATGTAGCAGTTTTAAAATGTTGAAATAAATTTAATCAACAATTTCCGTACAACCTTTGAGAAAATTACATAGTCATGTTATCCATGATACGCCTCATGCTCATGAACCTCATGCCACCGCTCATGCCTCCCATTCCCATGCTCATCTCCCTGAAGTTCCTGTACTCTCCAGGCCTCATGTACATCTGCCTGCCTCTGAAGTGGGGCTGCTCATACATCAGCCAGTGACCGTCCATCACGTTGCAGGACTGGCAGTCAGACATGCGGTAACGTTCCTGGATGGAGTCACAGTCGTCCATCATCTCGTGCATCTGACCTCCGAAGTTCTCCCTCTCATAGATCCTCATCCTGAAGTTTCCACGGTGCTGTTAGTGGGAAAGAACAGGTTTCATTGATCAGATACATTACATATAAACATTTGTAATATGAGAATTGTATTGTCAATGACAAGATCAGTCTATTTTAAGATGACATATTTTCAACCTACCATGGGGATCATGCGGCAGGACCTGATACCATCGCTCATTCCCATCATACTCTGGTAGTCTGAGTACTCTCCCCTCCTCATGAAGAACTGGTTTCCCATGTAGTTGGGGCGCTCGTACACCATGAAGCAGCCGCTCTGAACCCTGCAGGATTGGCACCTGCTCATGTAGGAGGACATGTCAGGGCAGTCAGAGCTGCACTCATAAGAGCGGCCCTGGAAGTTCCTGTCCTCATAGAAGGTGGCCTGAAAATAAAAGGGAATAATTTCTATGAATTAAACAATTGTATGAAACAAACATTTTAGAGGAATTTAGCGCTATTTAGTCCCACTGGTAACCAGGTTAACGGGGTAAGTAAAATTATCATGTTGTAGTTTGGGGTGCTAGAGCACAAGATACCTTTTTTTATAACAATCTATGAAAATTAAAGTAAAAATAATTCTAAGAAATCTTGCCAGTGCTTACCCTGCCCATGTTCATGCTGGTGTTGGACATATTTGCTCACTGTGCTGCTGGTTGCTGTTCCTGAACTGACTTTCTACCTGGTTTAACCCTTTCTTTTATACCTGACCAAACCTAAAGAATCCCTAGCTCCATTGTTCAAACCGCTGAATCAGCATCATGCTCTAGAGGCCTACTGAAGCTACTGAGTTAACGTCCACATTTTTAGGGACTGCATCCCTCAGTCTTTAGAATGGCTATTTCTAAATCGACTGTTTCTCAAACAAAGTAACAAAACCGTTTGAGAGTTTACAACAGTTAGTAACAGCCTTGAAATGGAATGTTCTCCATACATTGTGCAATACTTTTTTGAAAAACTTTGAAAGATGCCTTTTTTAAATGCTGGTATAATGACTCAATGTTATAGTAGAGGAAATCACACATATGGATTTAAGAGTGAAAATCTTTTAGGTTAAACTATGTATTATTACTCATCTTTTGTTCAGTGTGCTGACTTAACGTAGACAGACATTCCTAACCAGTGAATACATAATCAATTGTGAGAAGTTACTTAACTAGCCTTTGTGGTTCATAACCATGATACTAGAGAAACTGATACAAAACTTTAAATAGCATTGTGTATTTAAAAAATATATTTCAAATAAATCAATCATCTTTACATTTTTTAATTCCTCTTAAGGAGATTGAACAGGATCTTAAGCACTTACATATTTGTAACGTATTTTACAATTTTGTAATTGTTAACATATCATACATATTGCATCTCCCCAAAAATTCAAGTAATGAATGATGTTCCCTATTTTCAGGGATACGTTTTGACTCTTGAGTGCTACTGGCTGAAATTATACCGTACCTTTCTGGCATCACTTTAACTAACACCAAAAAATTAGCTCAATAAAAAAATCCCAATACAAGCCTGTCAGTTTAAGCTACAGATATCTGTTTTTTTTTGCATTGGATGCGTCTCAAATAACAACATCCCCTACATATGTCACTCTTCCACATCTGTAGTGAAAGGTGACAGAGCTAGAGTGGTGTTTGTCAGACCATGAGACATTCTGAAAATCAGTCTTCTCACAAAATTGTCTGTAGCGTCCGAACGGTTCGGCCTTAAAACTATTATGACCCCTCTATGGAAAGATGAGACTCTATGACCCCCACAGGCCTCACAAGACTCGTCTGAAGGTCCCTGGTACCAGTTGAAAAAATGAATGGAAGTATATATGGAGTCTGTTTAGTGCCAAAAATAAGGGGTTAAATAAAGTTTCCTTATCTTTCTTATACCTCTCAGATATAGGACAGAGACTTTAGAACAAACTTTAGATTTTTTGGGGGGACTATCTGTTGTTCCCTGTAGTGAATCTGTTATTCAATGCGTTTGTATGGGCTAATAGCAGTAAGGCCACATATTTGTTTTCATCAAATATTTTGTACATATTTTTTTTTATACTTAAAGTGGTCTTAAAATTCCAAATCAAATAGCTAAATGATCCTTGGTATGACGTTCTTAAAAAAGTCCATATACCTCAGTAGAACCTCTCCCAAACACACACATTTCAGTTCAGATTAATCAATCTGAACACACACACACACACATTTTTTAGCTCAGCATTTTGTTCTTCGAATCAAATACAGTTTGATTTGTCACATTCTCCGAATACAATAGGTATAGACTTTACCTTGAAATGCTTACTTGCGAGCCCTTTCCATACAATGCAGACTTAAAAAGTAAGAAAATTAGCAAATAAAGTAGAAAATAGTAACACACTAAATAACTATAATGAGGCTATATTTTACATTTTAGTCATTTAGCAGACGCTCTTATCCAGAGCAACTTACAGTGGTGAGTGCATACATTTTCATACATTTCATATATATATTTTTTTGTGCTGGTCCCCCATGGGAATCGAACCCACAACCCTGGCGTTGCAAACACCATGCACTACCAACTGAGCCACACGGGGCTCCCGTGGGGGCTCCCGTGTGGCTCAAGAGTACCGGTACCGAGTCAATGTGCAGGGGTACAAGGTAGTTGAGGTAATATTTACATCAGTGGTGGTCGTTGACGTTTAAGATGAGGGAGGACAATATATTTTTTCATGAGCATGGCCTTATTTCTATTACAGCATACTGGATAACTGTCATTCATTCCATTCACCCAGCTCAATGTGACATCGATAGGTTAAGGCTTCTACACGATACTCTGATTTTCCCTATACACAGCATAAGGTTACTACAACATAGCCTATGAATTAAATAAAGTTTACAACGTAGGTGCACACAGGTCGTGAGTAATCAAGGTGACAAACAGTGACACATTCAATATTGCCTTGCACACTCTTGCCTACAGTACAGTAGCTGATCTAGGGTGTAATCATTAGTCCAACAGTTGCAAACAAGAGTTTCTATTGGACAAATTCAGGTATGTTTATCCCCGTTTGGTTCCGTTTAAGAAACATTTTTTCAACAGAATCTGCGGAATGAATACACCCCTAATCACACGCAAACACAGCCCACTTTCATAGCAGCCACATACAAACAGCACATGATCTTTGCGTGACATATTCCTTCTCACATCTATGCGCTCTCCTCCTCTCACCTTTTCCTTATGCTTGTGGACTTCAGTGCACAACACATCAGCTGTCTGTTACCAGGTGAAAAAACCTTTCCAAACCAAATCATCATAACCGCTAACCGCTACACATAGCCTACATTGTCACCGTATTAGCTAACGTTTCTCTTAAGCACTCGCTATGTCCGATTTTAAAATAGCTTTTCGGTGAAAGCACATTTTGCAATATTCTGAGTAGATAGCCCGGTCATCACAGGCTAGCTATTCTGACACCCACCAAGTGTGGTACTCACCAAACTCCGATTTACTATTAGAAAAGTTTGATTACCTTTGCTGTTCTTCGTCAGAATGCACTCCCAGGACTTCTACTTCAATAACAAATGTTGGTTTGGTTCCAAATAATCCATAGTTATATCCAAATAGCAGCGTTTTGTTCGTGCGTTCAAGACACTATCCGAAGGGTGACGCGCCCGACGCATTTTGTGACAAAAAATGTCTAAATATTCCATTACCGTACTTCGAAGCATGTCAACCTCTGTTTAAAATCAATTTTTATGCGATTTTTCTCGTAAAAAAGCGATAATATTCCGACCAGGAAACCCTGTTTTAGTTCAAAGACCCTGTTTTAGTTCAAAAAAATATAAACATGGTGTCGCCTTGTGCACGCGCCTCAGTCTCATGGTTCTCTGATCGACCACTATCCAAATGCGCTACTGTTTTTCAGCCAGGGCCTGCAAAGACATCATTCAGCGTTTTGCCGCCTTCTGAGAGCCTATGGGAGCCGTAGGAAGTGTCACGTTACAGCAGAGGTCCTCAGTTTTCAATAAAGAGAGTGTAGAAGCCCAAGAAATGGTCAGAGAGGCCACTTCCTGTAAGGAATCTTCTCAGGTTTTTGCCTGCCATATGAGTTCTGTTATACTCACAGACACCATTCAAACAGTTTTAGAAACTTTAGGGTGTTTTCTACCCAAAGCCAAAAATTCTATGCATATTCTAGTTTCTGGGCAGTAGTAATAACCAGATTAAATCGGGTACGTTTTTTATCCGGCCGTGCAAATACTGCCCCCTACCCTAGAGAGGATAAAGCACTAAACAAACTTCAGTTAGTGCTAAATACGGCTGCTAGAATCCTGACTAGAACCAAAAAAATTGATCATATTACTCCAGTGCTAGCCTCCCTACACTGGCTTCCTGTTAATAAGGCAAGGGCTGATTTCAAGGTTTTACTGCTAACCTACAAAGCATTACATGGGCTTGCTCCTACCTATCTTTCCGATTTGGTCCTGCCGTACATACCTACACGTACGCTACGGTCACAAGACACAGGCCTCCTAATTGTCCCTAGAATTTCTAAGCAAACGGCTGGAGGTAGGGCTTTCTCCTATAGAGCTCCATTTTTATGGAATGGTCTGCCTACCCATGTGAGAGACGCAGACTCAGTCTCAACCTTTAAGTCTTTACTGAAGACTTATCTCTTCAGTAGGTCCTATGATTAAGTATAGTCTGGCCCAGGAGTGTGAAGGTGAACGGAAAGGCTGGAGCAACGAACCGCCCTTGCTGTCTCTGCCTTGCTGGTTCCCCTCTCTCCACTGGGATTCTCTGCCTCTAACCCTATTACAGGGGCTGAGTCACTGGCTTACTGGTGTTCTTCTATGCCATCCATGGGAGGGCTGCGTCACTTGAATGGGTTGAGTCACTGACGTGGTCTTCCTGTCTGGGTTGGCGCCCCCCCCTTGGGTTGTGCCGTGGCGGAGATCTTTGTGGGCTATACTCGGCCTTGTCTTAGGACGGTAAGTTGGTGGTTGGAGACATCCCTCTAGTGGTGTGGGGGCTGTGCTTTGGCAAAGTGGGTGGGGTTATATCCTGCCTGTTTGGCCCTGTCCGGGGGTATCATCGGATGGGGCCACAGTGTCTTCTGATCCCTCCAGTCTCAGCCTCCAGTATTTATGCTGCAGTAGTTTATGTGTCGGGGGGCTAGGGTCAGTCTGTTACATCTGGAGTATTTCTCCTGTCTTATCCGGTGTCCTGTGTGAATTTAAATATGCTCTCTCTAATTCTCTCTTTCCTTCTCTCTTTCTTTCTTTCTCTCGGAGGACCTGAGCCCTAGGACCATGCCTCAGGACTACCTGGCATGATGACTCCTTGCTGTCCCCAGTCCACCTGGCCATGCTGCTGCTCCAGTTTCAACTGTTCTGCCTGCGGCTATGGAACCCTGACCTGTTCACCGGACGTGCTTGTTGCACCCTCGACAACTACTATGATTATTATTATTTGACCATGCTGGTCATTTATGAACATTTTAACATCTTGACCATGTTCGGTTATAATATCCACCCGGCACAGCCAGAAGAGGACTGGCCACCCCTCATAGCCTGTTTCCTCTCTAGGTTTCTTCCTAGGTTTTTGGCCTTTCTAGGGAGTTTTTCCTAGGGAGTTTTTCCTAGCCCCGTGCTTCTTTCACATGCATTGCTTGCTGTTTGGGGTTTTAGGCCGGGTTTCTGTACAGCACTTTGAGATATCAGCTGATGTACGAAGGGCTATATAAATACATTTGATTTGATTTGAATACCCCCCTCCAGGTCTTTGATCACTTTGTTTCCTTTGCTGTCTCCCCTTCCTCCAACCCTAGCCACTCAGCCCCTACCCAGATGGTCATGCACCGTCACAATCGTCACTCACTCTCTCCCACTGCTCTCTTCTATCCTATCATCTCTCCCTTCTGCTATATCCTCCTTTCTCCTGATTTTGCCTCTTCGATCCTACTCCTCCCTTTCTGCATCCTATGACTCGCACTGTCCCCTTTCCACCCGGCTGGCTCTGCCCTTCTCCGTGGCTGAGTGACTCATTGCGAGCTTACAGAACAGGGCTGCTGGCAGCTGAGCAAAAATTTAGGAAAACTAAACTTCCGGAGGCCCAATCATCCTTACACTCCCTCTCTACCTTCTCTTCCTCTGTATCCATTGCTAAAGCCACATTCTATCACTCTAAATGTCAAGCTTTTGCCTCTAAACCTAGGAAACTCTTTTTTCCACCTTCTCTCTGCAGACAACTTTGTCAACCACTGAAAAGAAGGTTGACATCCGCTCCTCATTCACTCAGCCTATTGAGTCCACTGGTCCCACTTACACAGAACTACCCTATGCCTTGACCTCTTTCTCCCCTCCAGATTAAATCCTGTGACTAATGAGGTCTGGCTGCCCAACAACCTGCCCGTTCAACCCCATCCCCTTCTCCAGACCATTTCTGGAGACCTTCTCCCATTCCTCACTAACCTCATCCCTGACCACTGGTTGCGTCCCCTCTGACTTAAAAAACTACAGACCTGTATCCCTTTCTTTTCTTTTCCTAAGCACTTGAGCGTGTTGTCTCTGATCAATTCTCTGGTTATCTCTCTCATAACAATCTTATTGACCCTAATGAGTCAGGCTTTAAGGCAGGTTACTCAAACGAGACTGCTCTTTTCTGTGTTACGGAGGCTCTCCGCACTGGCAAAGCTGACTCTCTCTCCTCTGTTCTCATCCTCCAAGATCTATCCACTGCCTTCGACACCGGGAACCATCAGATCCTCCTCTCCACCCTCTCAGGGCTGGGTGTGTCAGGCTCTGCACTTTCTTGGATCGCATCACTAATGGTGTCCCCCAGGGCTTGGTTCTAGGTGCTCTCCTCTTCTCTCTATACACCTGGTGACTCGGCTCTGTCATATCCTCACATGGTCTCTCCTATCATTGCTATGCAGATGGCACTCAACTATTTTTCTCCTACCCCCCCCCCCCCCGCTCAAAGACCTCTCCATGTTTTACCACAGTGTCACCCTACCAGAGTGAAAATAACCTTGCCGTGACACTGGACAACACCCTGTTCTCTGCAAACATCAAAGCAATGACTCGCTCCTGCAGACTTATGCTCTACAACATCTGTAGCGTATGACCCTAGCTCACACAGGAAGTGGTACAAGTCCTAATCCAGGCTGTCAGGACTGACCAAGAGAATCCAAATAGGTCAGATCAGGTTTCCAATGACTAACTTCAATCAGACCCCCTTTCACCCATAGAGGGCGGTAGGATAGAACTAGTGGGGTTTGACACTCACATCCTGTTGTAAATCAAGGGAGAAGATCCAGACCTGTGCTCTCAAAATTCACCAAAGGAATGTGCTTTGTCTCAACAGACCTTTTTCCAGCTGAAACTCTAACACATTCAAAACGGAATATTGGAACAATATTTAGAATGTAGGGAATGGTCAGAGGTGATCTATAGAACACTCATTTTGTTTTATTTTGTGATGTCATTAAATGTATTGTCACATCTACTCCCACTCCCCCTCGCCGGCACTCGATGTTGCCGGTTTACTAATCACTGGCTCTGACAACCATCATTATGAGACTCACCTGGACTCCATCACTTCACTAATTACCTCCCCTATATCTGTCACTCCCCAGGCAGTATTGACTGTGTTTTGTCTAGATGCTACTCTTGTCTTGTATCGTTCCACGTTCATTATATTATTAAACTCACCACATGCACCTGCTTCTCAACTCCCAGCATCTATGTTACAGTTATAAAGGAAATACTGTAACTTGCAAAGTACACACACTACATAGCTGAAGTTTCTACACTATGGGTTGTGCATGTAATATGAAAGATTATGAGTGTTTTTGTTAAGAGAGGTATGTGATTTGAGAAGCTATAAGAGATAATTGTTTTCCATAACTTTGCACAGTGAGTAATCACCGGTCAGGAGGCGTGCCAGCCTGCCGGGCCCACCCTTTTCGAGCAAAAGGTATAAATGATGGGTTAAGAAATGAACACATTGAACCATAAAAAGTGTGAAGCGGCAACTACACATTTAAAATGGTTTGAACTTTGAATCTCAATACGAGGTGGAGACGATAAACTCACCTCCTGGACAATCACTGGTACGTCTGATTAGCTGTCCTAAGTAAAGTATCTTAAATTCGCTTTCGAAGAAGGACCATCCTGTTACTCTGCTCAAACCATATTACGCTACTCTCATCAACCCATTGGGGAACCATCGATACGGCTGGCTAGCCTATTTTCAAAGAAGCATCTTCAAGAGTGAATGGAAGAAAAATCATCTCTGTAGTTCTGTTCAGGCCTACACAACAAGTCACCGGATACCAGACAACTATGAAGAAGGTCAACATTTGGAACCATTTGGAACCATTTCGGACAATCAGATCCTTAGAAGCATGCTGCCTTTCCAAGGCTGCCCCGTTCACTAAGAGATCCCAGACGAACCAAGGCATTTCAGGTAAATACATTAATGATTTCTTGCTCAAAGCGGGTGGAGGTTCGTGTGTAAAGTATATGGTTATTGTAGGTGAGAGTAGTTTCTGAATGAGGCAATGTTAAGTGTCTCTGTCCTTATCTTCCTCAACAAGTATCCATGTTGTCATTCCGCTAGGGCAGTGGTTCTCAATCCTGAGGACCCAAAGGGGTGCACTTTTGTTTTTCCCCTAGCACTACACACCTGATTAAAATCAAAGTCTTTTGATGAGTTGATCATTTGAATCAGCTGTGTAGTGCTAGGGAAAAAACTAAAATGTGCACCACTTTGGGTCCCCAGGAGCAGGATGGAGAACCAGTGAGCTAAGGACCTGTTTTCAGCATATTATGCTTCCAGTCAAACTCAGATGAGGAAACAGATGAATGAACCAAAATATTTATTGTTACACAGGGAGATATGGAGTGCAGATCCAGGGACCTCGGATGAGTTGCAGAAAAACCAGATGTGGAGACTGAGGTTGGAGTTAGCTGAGTAGAACAGGGTGAACAGGTCCTGAGGGGAATCCAAGGTAGTGGTGGTGAATAAAATCCAGAGCAAGGTAGCTGGGTGGTGAGATGTGGAACTGGAGCCAGAGACAGAGCGGTAAACTGCAATGAGAGGATAAACAGTGTCAGGCAGGGAAACAGGCACAACAGAGTAACAGGATCTTGAAGAATTATGAACTGACTGAGCAGAGATTACAATCTGGCAGAGTGGAAGTGGCAGGACTGAGTATTTGTAGAGGTCTTGATTATGGAATGAGTTGCAGCTGGTAGGGATCTGCTCTGACTCCAGCACACCTGTCTCCAACCACACAATCACACAGAGAGGGAGAGGGAGAGAGTGTACTTAAACTGGTTACTACTCTGGCCCAGAAACTAGAATATGCATATTATTAGTAAATTTGGATACCAAACTCTCTGAAGTTTCTAAAACTGTTTGAATGGTGTCTGTGAGTATAACAGAACTCATATGGCAGGCAAAAACCTGAGAAAAATCCAACCAGGAAGTGGAAAGTCTGAGAATTGTAGTTCTTCTTTTGATTCTCTATCAAAACTACAGTTTCTGTGGGTTCACGTTGCACTTCCTAAGGCTTCCATTGGCTGTCAACAGCCTTCAGAAAGTTCTTTCAGCATTCTCCTGTCACTGGGCAGATAATAGGAGCTCAGTCACTGAGTGGACTGCCTGGAGACAAAGGGATTGGATATGCGCGATCCTGTGAGCGCGCCGTTCCTTCTTTTTCTTCTTGAATGAATATGCTATTGTCCGGTTGGAATATTATCGCAATTTGACGTTAAAAATACCATAAAGATTGATTTTAAACAGCGCTTGACATGCTTCTAAGTACGGTAATGGAGCATTTTTACTTTTTGTCTCTGGTACCGCGCTCGCGCGTTATGCCTTTGAACATATTGTTCGAAATATGGATTATTTCAAACATTAACAACATTTCTTGTGGAAGTAGCAGTCCTGGGAGTGCATTCTGACGAAGATCAGCAAAGGTAAGAGAATATTTATAATACTAATTCTGAGTTTAGGTGACCCCGAACTTGGCGGGTGTCTGTATAGCTTGCTGTGATGGCGAGCTATGTACTCAGAATATTGAAAAATGTGCTTTCTCCGTAAAGCTATTTTAAAATCTGACACAGCGGTTGCATCCAGGAGTAGTCTATCTATAATTCTTTAAATAATTGTTATATATTTTGTCAACGTTTATGATGAGTATTTTTGTAAATTGATGTGCACATTCACCGAAAGTTTTGGTGGGAATACATTTTCTGAACATCACGCGCCAATGTAAAATGCTGTTTTTGGATATAAATATGAACTTTATCGAACAAAACATACATGTATTGTGTAACATAATGTCCTAGGAGAAATTATATTTCTGTCCACCTGGCTCCTTCAGGTCGTTAGAAGGTGTCCGCCCTCGTCTCGTGCCTCTCTGGGAAATCCTCGAAATGGTCCAGCGCCGCATCTCCTTCTCCCCATATGGCGTTGGCCCACTCCAAGACTTTCCCAGAGAGGCACGAGATGAGGGCGGACACCTTCTAACGACCTGAAGGAGCCGGGTGGACGGTTGCCAGGTAGAGGTCGAGCTGTAACAGGAAACCCTGGCAGCGTGCAGCCATCCCGTCATACTCCCGGGGAAGAGCAAGACGAATCCCACTGGGACCGGGTGAAGGGGGAGCGAGTAGTGGAGACCCTGGTTGTGCTGGTGGAGGCGCTGGAGGATCTCCCTGTCTCTCCCAGCGGTCCATAGTTTGGACAACGCGGTCCATGGCGGTGCCGAGATTGTGGAGCATCACCGCATGCTCCCGGACGCGCTCCTCCACCCCTATTCCAGGGGCACCTGCTCCTGCTGACTCCATATAGGAGGTGTGGGATTCTGTAAGGGGTGCATAACTGGTGGTAGGGAAGTCAGACGCAGGAGAGTAGAACTTGGTAATAGCCGGAGCAATGGCATCAATATACATGTGTGTGTTTTGTTAGTGTGAGCGTATGTTGTGTGCATGTGTATGTTGGAGTGTCAATTTTCCGGGCCTTTCTATGACACCGCCGGGTGCTGAATGGCAGGGAGCTCGGCCTCAGTGATGTACTGGGCCATCCGCACCACCCTCTGTAGTGCCTTGTGATTGAGGGTGGTGCAGTTGCCATACCAAGCGATGATACAGCCAGTCAAGATGCTCTCAATGGTGCAGCTTTTGAGGATCTGAGAGACCATGTCAAATGTTTTCAACCTCCTGAGGAGGAAGAGGCACTGTTGCGCCTTCTTCATGATTGTGCTGGTGTGAGAGGACCAAGTCCTTGGTGATGTAGACACTGAGGAAGTTGAAGCTCCCGACCTGCTCTCGACATGCTCCACTACAGCCCCATCGATGTGGATGGGGCGTGGTCGCCCCTCCATTTCCTGTAGTCATCATGGCACCTCACTGCCAGGTCTCTGACCTCCTCCCTTTAGGCTGTCTCATTATCGTCAGTGATCAGAGATACCACCGTAGTGTCGTCAACAAACTTGCTGATGGTGTTTGAATTGTGCATGGCCACACAGTCGTGGGTGAACAGGGAGTATAGAAGGGGACTAAGCACACACCCCTGAGGGGTCCCCGTATTGAGGATCAGATGCGATATTACCTACCCTCACCACCTAGAAGAAAGTCCAGGATCCAGCTGCAGAGGAAGGTATTCAGTCCAAGGTTTGCCGAGCTTGGCGATGAGCTTAGAGGGAACTATGGTGTTGAATGCTGAGCTTGAGTCAACGAACATAATTCTCACATAGGTATTCCTCTTGTCGGGGTGGGAGAGAGCAGTGTGGAGTGCAATAGTGATTCCGTCGTCTGTGGATCTCCTGGGGCGGTATGCAAATTGAGTGGTTGGGATGAGGTCAATATCCTTCCAGGATACCCAGGCCAGGTCGATTAGAAAGGTTTGCTTGCAGAAGTGTTTTTGGGAGCGTTTGACAGTGATGAGGGGTGGCCTTCCAGCTACCACAGAACTCCTGTACTTCATCTACTGTCGGTCTGCCTCCATCTCCACCAGCATCTTCAAAGGGACCTGGGACTTCGTCAATGGATAAGGGGTCCTCAGATTCAGGGTTCTCAACGGCTACATGGTTGGGGGGCAGCTCCTCACTGTCACTGTCACTGTCAGAATCGGATTCCTGACTTTCATATTATTTTAAATCTCCAGAATTTCCGCATTTGTGAGTTGTCTCCTTTAGAAAGACATTGCTAATGCTACAGCTTAGCTCACTAGCTACATACATAAACAACAATACTGAATGGCTCAGAGTGGGAGTTAGAGGTAATGTGATTGACTGCCGGCATGCGCTGCTTGTATCAATAAATCACTATTAGAAAATGTTTTGTGTGGTAATTATTTATATATTTACTGTTTTATTCATATGTTTTCGAGTACCAGACAAATCATGCATTCCGATTCTTGCATAGATTGTAATGGGCACCTATTATGTGTGTAAAATACTTTTTTGAAGGTTGTACAGATGATGTAAGCTATGTAAACATATAAAAGTGGCATTGTTTAAAGTGGCTAGTGATGCTTGTATTACATCAAGATGGAAAGATGCAGTAGATGGTATAGAGTACATTATATACATATGAGATGAGTAATGTAGGGTATGTAAACATTATATAAAGTGGCATTGTTTAAGTGACTAGTGATACATTTATTACATCCAATTTTTACATTATTAAAGTGGCTAGAGATTTGAGTCAGTATGTTGGCAGCAGTCACTCATTGCTAGTGATGGCTGTTTAACAGTCTGATGGTCTTGAGATAGAAGCTGTTTTTCAGTCTCTCGGTCCCTGCTTTGATGAACCTGTACTGACCTCGCCTTCTGGATGATAGCGGGGTGAACAGGCAGTGGCTCGGGTGGTTGATGTCCTTGATGATCTTTTTGGCCTTCCTGTGACATCGGGGGGTGTAGGTGTCCTGGTGGGCAGGTAGTTTTCCCCGGTGATGCGTTGTGCAGACCTCACTACCCTCTGGAGGGCCTTACGGTTGTGGGCGGAGCAGTTGCCGTACCAGGCGGTGATAGGATGCTCTCGATCGTGCATCTCATCTCTGCACTCTGATCTACTTTTACGCACCATTGAAAACCTGTTGAAAATATGAAATGCATGCGTATCTCATGAGACCTCATGCACCAGCCATTTCCAATGACTTAGGCAAATTAGTCTTCAATGTGTCACATAAAACATTAAGTGGACACACACTCAAAGGAAGAAGGACCTTGCTGTTTGTCTGAACATCCTGTTTGGGTTTTGAGTTTATAAGGATTTAAATACCCTCGCAAATAAATTACTAAATATGAATCAGGTGTACGAGGACTATGTACATCATTTGCAAACTCCACTCCCCGGTCAGTGATGATGTTGTCCACAAGCCCAAATCAAGAAGTTTGTTGGTGACTATTGAAGCGATCTCTGTTCACGATTTGCCCTCCAAGAGTTCAGCAATCACCCATTTGCTGAAGAGGTGGTTAGGGCATACTGGTTACCAGGCACAGTTCTCTTCTCAAAAAGGGCATATGAGATCGATGCCCAGGACAGACCATGCCTGTCTAACTTCGATAGGATGCATCACAGGGGCCCGCATTTTCATGTTATCGTAGAGTTGACACTGGGAACTCCTCAACCTTATGGAATGAGAAAACATTGTTATATCTAATGTACTAAGGCAAACACGCTTTCATCTTTATTTATAATAACAGCAATATGCACAGTTATATAATGGGTTGTTTGGATCCTGGATGCTGATTGGTTGATAGCAGTGAGTTAAAGCACCACAATCCCTGCATTCCACAGGTAATGCCTGTTAACAGTTCCATTAGATTTATCAATGTGCATCCACTGTCCCACAGCCTAGCCAGTCAATTTTCAAACTTCTTCTCCCCTGGAAAAAAAGCATCTAGACAATATTTATTATCCATGCAACTAGCCTAGCAGTTGGCTTGGTACAGCGGGGTTAATATAAGCCTACCCAACCTATGCAACATGTTGCAGTTTTTTTGTTTGTCATCTCCATCGTGCCATGTACATGAACATGACGAGACTGACAGCTTCTCTTAACCAGGCAAATACATTTATCAGGATCATTATTATAATGGATATATATCTAAAGAATTGGCAATAAAAACTAAGGTAAAACAAATTGAAATGCACATAGTTTGCTGTCATTTCAGCTGCTTGATGTGATTGTGTTACCCTGGAACGCTGAATTTCCGTGATATGGATTGAATTGGCTAGCTAGCAAAGGAGAATTCATTTTAGCTTGTGATTAGTTGTGAATGAGAAAGATAGCACTTAACTAGTAGATAGTTTCCTTCAGCAGATGTTCCCAGGTATTGTTTTGAGATAGCCGTCTTGAACATATATATGCATTGTCAATTAAAAAAGTAGAGCCAAGTCTTTGCAATCGCAAAAAAATCTCCTCACATCAAACCCTCAGCACTTTGACGCACGAGTCCGGATTGGCAGATCTAGCAAATGCACGTGCCCATAGAACAGTTTTTCAAGGTCAAGGGAGGGTTTGAGAGAGAAGCATCCGCACGAGCTCAGCCATCCACACAAAGACAGGCGTGTGCTGTGAGAAATTTTACAACGTGATGTCCAAATCAGAACACATTCAGAATGATTGGAACTATTTCACGATGGGAAGATTTTTATATGACAGATAGCAGTGATGATTAGGTGATAGAAAGGTCTGCAACTTACCTTGAGGTATTCTAGTTCAGGTGAGCAAAAGCTCTAGACTTACTTCACGCTTGAAGCAGCGCACCAGTTATTGTTTACAAAGAGGCACACCCGTCCCCCTTTGGTTTTGCCTCAGTCTGCTGTCCAGTCGCGATGAAGCATGGAGTTTTATGTCCATATCGCCCGTCAGTCAAGTTTCTGAAAAGCATATAATATTATTGCTTTTCCCGTCCCGTTAGAAGGAAACTATCGAACAGAGCACATCCATCTTGTCCTCAAGTGACTGGACATTTGCCTAAAACGGAGAGGAGTGCCGGACGATTTTCTCTGCTTCTTAGTCTAACAAGGACTCCAGCCCTCCTCCCTCATCTCATCTTGCAGCGCTTAGATAGCCCGAACAATGGAGTAGGGTCCGGTGTAAACAAGGGAACAGCTGAGTTGAAGTAGGAGCCGAAATCGAGGTCAAAGTCAAGGTCGAGTTGTAGTTCAAAATTATAATGGTGTGAGCTTTCTGTACTAAACAATACGGATAAATACAAAAAAAGTCACAAAATAGCAAAGTCAATTTGCAGCAAGTAAGACGTTGACCATCTCAGTTGGCGCCATCATATTATTCTTCACTTCTTACGTCTATAGATACAAATATATCTTGGATTTGTAACGGCCGTTGTCAAAGGTAGTGGACCAAGGCGCAGCGGGTCTCGTCAACATCTTCAACTTTATTCAAGAGAACACAAAACAAGAAAAACGCACGACAGCTAAACAGTCTTGCAGGCTACACACTGCAGTGCAAAAACAACTTCTCACAAACACATTGGAAAAAAGTGCTACCTAAGTATGACTCCCAATCAGTGACAACGATGTACAGCTGTCCCTGATTGAGAGCCATACCAGGCCAAAACAAAGAAATACAACACCTAGAAGGGAACGTAGAAATATAAAAATAAGGACCATACAACTAACCCGAAAATCCCAACAACACAAACCAAACACACCCCTGCCACGCCCTGACCAAACTACAATAACAAATAACCCCTTATACTGGTCAGGACGTGACAGGATTGTTGCCTATATGGCTGATTATGATAATATACAACAGTAAATAAATGAGTTGTGAAAATAATTTGCTTAACAATGTACACTTGTTTTGGCATTCTTCCAATAAAAGTGCACAGTAATACATATATATTTAGATCTGAGATATCACTGGATATTACCTTACATCGAGCATACAGTACATCTATTGTATGCTTTGAAATGTTAAAGATGCAGGGATTGAAATAGTGAAATGCTTAAACATGGAGTGCTCTCAGTAAGATAATCACAAAAAGAAGACAATTTAGCAGTGGAAATATGTTTAATCAACAATTTTCATACAACATTTGAGGAAATTACATAGTCATGTTATCCATGATACGCCTCATGCTCATGAACCTCATGCCACCGCTCATGCCTCCCATTCCCATGCTCATCTCCCTGAAGTTCCTGTACTCTCCAGGCCTCATGTACATCTGCCTCCCTTTGTAATGGGGCTGCTCATACATCAGCCAGTGACCGTCCATCACGTTGCAAGACTGGCAGTCGGACATACGGTAACGATCCTGGATGGAGTCACAGTCGTCCATCATCTCGTGCATCTGACCTCCGAAGTTCTCCCTCTCATAGATCCTCATCCTGAAGTTTCCACGGTGCTGTTAGTGGGAAAGAACAGGTTTCATTGATCAGATACATTACATATAAACATTTGTAATATGAGAATTATATTTTCAGGAACAAGATTATTCTATTTTAAAGATGAAATATTTTCAACCTACCATGGGGATCATGCGGCTGGACCTGATGCAGTCGTTCATTCCCATCATACGCTGGTAGTCTGAGTACTCTCCCTTCCTCATGAAGTACTGGTTTCCCATGTAGTTGGGGCGATCGTAGACCATGAAGCAGCCACTCTCAACCCTGCAGGAGTGGCACCTGCTCAGGTGGGAGGACATGTCAGGGCAGTCCTGGCTGGTCTCATAGGAACGGCCCTGGAAGTTCTTGTCCTCGTAGAAGATGATCTGAAAATGAAAAAAGAAATCATTTGTAAAAATTATTCCCAAAGAAAGAAATTGAAAGATATTGCGATTGTAATTGACTAAACCAGCCATTATTCAAGCATTAAACTTAAAACTGTAGGCTAAAACGCTGTGCCTACCTTGCCCATCATGGTTGCGGTTGTTTCTTTGAGCTGTGCTGTTTCTAAACTGATGTCCTGTCTGTGTTAACCCTTACTTTTATACCTGACCAAACCCAAAGAATCTGTGGGCCCCATTGTGTAAACCCCTGACCCAGCAACACTGTATAGAGGCCTATAGAGTGCTGAAGTGCTTTCGCTACATTTCCATGTGACTGGATCCCATGAAGACTTTAGAATGGGGGTTTTCATTGAGAAGTAAACACAACTGAGCTTTTGGAAGTAGTATACAATGGTCTGTTGTACATATTTCAGAACACACTAGGTATTTAGTGAAACATGTTCAGTAAAAGTGTTCTTTTGCTTGAGCTTGTTTTTATGCTATAGCCGTGACTTAATCCATAAATCTTTCCAAACAGCTTGAATTTTGGATTCATGGGTCGGTTGGTGACTGTGAATAGCTGTAAGTCATTTCGTACATATAATAAATGCAAAGAAATTATATTATCTTAATAGGTAAGAAAATATTTTACAATCACATAGTTTAACGTATATATACACTACCGGTCAAAAGTTTTAGAACACCTACTCATTCAAGGGTTTTTCTTAATTTTTACTATTTTCTACATTGTATAATAATAGTGAAGACATCAAAACTATGAAATAACACATAAGGAATCATGTAGTAAACAAAAAAGTGTTAAACAAATCAAAATATATTTAATATTTGTCACGACTTCTACCGAAGGTGGCTCCCCCTCCTGCTCGGGTGGCGCTCGGCGGTCGTCGTCACCGGCCTACTAGCTGCCACTGATTCCCTTTTTTCCCCCCTTTCCGTTATTGTTTGCACCTGTTCTGTGTTGGGCTGATTTACTGGGCTATTTTAGCCAGCAGGCCCGCCTGCTCTGTGTGAGGGATTATTGCTCTGTATTTTTGGCTTGTGTTCACTCTATATGTGTTTAGGTGCTAGTGTGTGGTTTGCGCCAACATTTTTCTGTTCCCTGTGTTTGGGGCACTTTGGTTTTGTGTGCGCTCAGTATCGCTGTGGGGTGGCTTGTGTTTCGCCATTGTGTTCATTAAAAGCCACTACCCTGTATTCTCTGCTTCCTGCGCTTGACTCCTCACCCACTACGCCCAAGCCTTACAATATTTGAGATTCTTCAAATAGCCACCCTTTGCCTTGATGACAGCTTTGCACACTCTTGGCATTCTCTCAACCAGATTCATGAGGTAGTCACCTGGAATGCATTTCAATTAACAGGTGTGCCTTGTTAAAACTTAATTTGTGGAATTTCTTTCCTTCTAACTAGGTTTGAGCCAATCAGTTTTGTTGTGACAAGGTATACAGAAGATAGCCCTATTTGGTAAAAGACCAAGTCCATATTATGGGAAGAATAACACAAATAAGCAAAGAGAAACGACAGTCCATCATTACTTTAAGACATGAAGGTCAGTCAATGCGGAACATTTCAAGAACTTTGAAAGTTTCTTCACGTGCAGTCGCAAAAACCATCAAGCGCTATGATGAAACTGGCCCTCATGAGGACCGCCACAGGAATGGAAGACCCAGAGTTACCTCTGCTGCAGAGGATACGTTCATTAGAGTTACAAGCCTCAGAAATTGCAGACCAAATAAATGCTTCACAGATCATGTGTCTGTATAAGTAACAGACACATCTCAACATCAACTGTTCAGAGGAGACTGTGTGAATAAGGCTTTCATGGTCAAATTGCTGCAAAGAAACCATTACTAAAGGACACCAATAAGAAGAAGAGACTTGCTTGGGCCAAGAAACATGAGCAATGGACATTAGACCTCCGGGTCTTTGTGAATGGATGATCTCCGCATGTGTATTTCCCACAGTAAAGCATGGAGGAGGAGGTGTGATGGTGTGGGGGTGCTTTGCTGGTAACACTGTCTGAGATTTATTTAGAATTCAAGGTACACTTAACCAGCATGGCTACAACAGCATTCTGCAGCAATACACCATCCCATCTGGTTTGGGTTTAGTGGGACTATCATTTGTTTTTCAACAAGTCAATGACCCAACACACCTCCAGGCTGTGTAAGGGCTATTTTACCAAGAAGGAGAGTGATGGCGTGCTGCATCAGATGACCTGGCCTCCACAATCCCCTGACCTCAACCAAATTGAGATGGGATGGGATGGGATGAGTCGGACCGCAGAGTGAAGAACACTTTGCCAGCAATTGCTCAGCATATGTGGGAACTCCTTCAAGACTGTTGGAAAAGCATTCCAGGTGTAGTACAAGAACCGTCAGTGACAGTGGCCACCCTCCCTTCCCTCCCTTTAGTTTGGGATTATTTTTGTTTTGGGGTTATTTTTGTGTCTTTGTGTGAGGTGCATCCGGGGTCTGCACCTTTGGTGGGGGGTACTGTCACGTCCTGACCAGTAAAGGGGTCATTTGTTATTGTAGTTTGGTCAGGACGTGGCAAGGGGTGTTTGTTTTATGTGGTTCGGGGTTTGTTAGGATATGTTCTTATGTAAGAGGGGTGTTTGTTTTATGTGTTCCGGGGTTTTTGGGTATTGTTCTATGTTTTGTATTTCTATGTTTTTTCTATGTTGTGTATTTCTTTGTTGGCCTGGTATGGCTCTCAATCAGGAACAGCTGTACATCATGGTTGCTGATTGGGAGTCATACTTAGGTAGCCCTTTTTTCACCTGTCTTTTGTGGGAAGTTGTTTTTGCACTGCTGTGTTTAGCCTGCAAGACTGTTTGTCGTTCGTTTGTTTTCTTGTTTTGTTATTAAGTGTCTCAATAAAAGTAAATATGAGCACTCAACCCTCTGCGCCTTGGTCTACTCCATACGACAACCATTACAACATAGTAGAAGAGAGATGTACTTCAGCTTTTATTTATTTCATCACATTCCCAGTGGGTCAGAAGTTTACATACACTTTTTATTTAAAAAAAAAAAATGTATACACTCACTTCATATTTGGTAGCATTGCCTTTAAATTGTTTAACTTGGGTCAAACGTTTTGGGTAGCCTTCCACAAGCTTCCCACAGTAAGTTGGGTGAATTTTGGCCCATTCCTCCTGACAGAGCTGGTGTAACTGTGTCAGGTTTGTAGGCCTCCTTGCTCGCACACGCTTTCTCAGTTTTGCCCACAAATGTTCAATGGGATTGAGGTCAGGGCTTGTGATGGCCGCTCCAGTACCTTGACTTTGTTGTTCTTAAGCCATTTTGCCACAACTTTGGAAGTATGCTTGGGGTCATTGTCCATTTGGAAGATCATTTGCGACCAAGCTTTGACTTCCTGACTGATGTCTTGAGATGTTGCTTCAATATATCCACATAATTTTCCTCCCTCATGATGCCATCTATTTTGTGAAGTGCACCAGTCCCTCCTGCAGCAAAGCAACCCCACAACATAATGCTGCCACCCCCGTGCTTCACGGTTGGGATGGTGTTCATCGGCTTGCAAGCCTCCCCCTTTTTCCTCTAAACATAATGATGGTCATTATGGCCAAACAGTTCTATTTTTGTTTCATCAGACCAGAGGACATTTCTCCAAAAAGTACGATCCTTGTCCCCATGTGCAGTTGCAAACCGTAGTCTGGCTTTATTATGGCGTTTTGGAGCAATGGCTTCTTCCTTGCTGAGTGGACTTTCAGGTTATGTCGATATAGGACTCGTTTTACTCTGGATATAGATACTTTTGTACCTGTTTCCTCCAGCATCTTCACAAGGTCCCTGCTGTTGTTCTGAGATTGATTTGCACTTTCCCCACCAAAGTACGTTCATCTCAAGGAGACAGAACGCATCTACTTCCTTAGCGGTATGACGGCTGCGTGGTCCTATGGTGTTTATACTTGTGTACTATTGTCACAACATCCACAGAAGGTGGCGCCTCTCCTCGGTCGGGCGGCGCTCGGCGGTCGTCGTCACCGGCCTACTAGCTGCCACCGATCTGTGTTTCAGTGTCTGTTAGTTATGTCTGTTTTGTGATTGCACCTGTTTTGTGTTTGTCATTAGTGGGGGGTATTTAGTCTGTCTGTGTTTAGCTAGGATTCGTGCGGGATTGTTCTTTGTTACGTTTGGTGTTACGTTTATTGTATAGGCAGTAGGGTTGCCGGGCTGCGCCCCGTCTGTTTCTTTTGAGCGGAGCTTCGTTTAGTCATTTTGACTGTTATGCTCTCAGCCATATATGGATCTTGCCATTGGAGTATTAAATTAAGTTTGTTCCAACGGACATCAGTCTCCTGCGCTTGACTCACTCCTTAAACTGTTCATCCCGATCGTGACAGAATCCCGCACCACTTATGGAGTCAGCAGGGACAGAAACATTTTCAATGGAGGAACAAGTCTCCCAACATGCTCGCCCCCTCCAGCGACTGGGCACGGCAATGGACCAGGTGCTGACCCGATTGGAGAGCTGGGAGCGAGTCGCTCCATCAACCCCACCAGGACCGATTCATCACCCTGCGCCCCTACCTAATCCAACCGAACCCAGTACAAGCGGGATGCGGATCATGGCTCCCAGGGAGTTCGATGGGACGGCCGCTGGGTGCAAGGGGTTTTTGCTCCAGTTGGACCTGTACCTGGCGACCGTCCGGCCCTCTCCCTCCGATGAAGAGAGGGTGAGCGTCCTCGTCTCATGCCTCACGGGTAGAGCCCTGGAATGGGCCAACGCCGTCTGGGAGGGCCCAGACTCAGCGAAGGACAACTACCCGGAGTTCGCTCGCCGCTTCCGGGCGGTATTGGATCATCCCCCGGAGGGCAAGGCGGCGGGCGAGCGATTATTTCATCTGAGGCAGGAGACGAGGAGTGCTCAGGACTTTGCGCTGGAGTTCCGGACTCTAGCCGCCGGATCGGGGTGGAATGAGCGGGCCCTGATTGACCACTACAGGTGTAGTCTACGTGAGGACGTCCGCCGGGAGCTGGCTTGCCGGGACCATACCACCACGCTGGATCAGTTGATTGATTTGTCCATCAGGCTGGACAACCTGTTGGCTGCCCGGGGACGTTCCGATCGGGGCCTATTCATTCCACCTCCCATCCCTCCTGCTCCAACGCCCATGGAGCTTGGAGGGACTGCTGCTGGGAGGACCGGAGGGGGGGGCCTCTCCTGCACCCACTGTGGCCGTAGAGGACACACTGCGGACCGGTGCTGGAGAGGTTCTCCCGGGAATTCAGATGGCAGGCGGAGCACCCCATCGACCTCCCAGGTGAGTCTGCACCAGCCACACCCAGAGCCCCCTGTCGACCACATGTATGTCGCTGTTTTCTTCCCTGAGTTTTCCCCTCACTCCCAGTATAAGGCACTAGTCGATTCAGGCGCAGCTGGGAGTTTTATGGACCGAAGTGTTGCTGATAAGTTAGGGATTCCCCTGGTTAAACTGGACCAACCCTTCTCCGTGCACGCTTTAGATAGTCGACCACTAGGGTCTGGCCAAGTGAGGGAGGTAACAGTGCCACTGGTCATGGTAACGCAAGGGGGTCATGAGGAACGTATCAGCCTGTTTATTATTGATTCCCCGGCATTTCCGGTGGTGCTGGGACTTCCCTGGCTAGCCTCTCACAATCCTCAGATTTCATGGGGGCAGAGGGCTCTTAAGGGGTGGTCGAGGGAGTGCTCAGGTAGGTGTATAGGAGTTTCCATCGGTGCAACCACGGTGGAGAGTCCAGACCAAGTCTCCACTGTACACATCCCCTCTGAATATGCCGATTTGGCTATCGCCTTCAGTAAAACGAAGGCGACTCAATTACCACCCCATCGACAGGGGGATTGTGTGATAAACCTCCAGGCTGGCGCGGCCCTTCCTAAAAGTCACGTGTATCCTCTGTCGCAGGAGGAGACAGTGGCTATGGAGACATACGTCACTGAATCCTTGAGACAGGGATACATTCGGCCATCTAAATCACCCGTCTCCTCGAGTTTCTTTTTTGTGAAGAAGAAGGGGGGAGGCCTGCGCCCGTGCATTGATTATAGAGGTCTAAATTCTATCACAGTGGGGTTCAGTTACCCACTACCTCTCATTGCTACGGCCGTGGAGTCATTTCATGGCATTTCACCAAACTAGATCTCAGGAGCGCGTATAACCTGGTGCGTATCCGAGATGGAGACGAGTGGAAGACTGCATTTAGTACCACATCTGGCCATTATGAGTACCTCGTCATGCCGTATGGGTTAAAGAATGCTCCCGCCGTCTTCCAATCCTTTGTGGACGAGGTTCTCAGGGACACGCTCGGGCAGGTGGTGGTGGTGTACATCGATGACATCCTGATCTACTCCTCCACTCGCGCCGCGCATGTGGCTCTGGTGCGTAAAGTGCTTGGGCGGCTGCTGGAGCATGACCTATACGTCAAGGCTGAGAAATGTGAGTTCTTCCAACAAGCCGTTTCTTTTCTGGGATATCGCATTTCCACCACAGGGGTGGTGATGGAAGATGACCGCGTTATGGCTGTGCGTAATTGGCCGACCCCTACCACGGTAAAGGAGGTGCAGCGGTTCTTGGGGTTCGCCAATTATTACCGGAGGTTTATCCGAGGTTTTGGCCAGGTGGCAGCTCCCATTACCTCACTGATGAAGGGGGGTCCGGTGCAATTGCGGTGGTCGGCAGAGGCGGACAGAGCCTTCCGTCGTCTGAAGGTTCTGTTTACCAATGCTCCGGTGCTGGCGCATCCGGATCCCTCTTTGCCATTCATAGTGGAGGTGGACGCGTCCGAGGCTGGGGTGGGAGCTGTGCTTTCACAGCATTCGGGCGCCCCTCCGAAGCTCCGCCCCTGCACATTCTTTTCTAAGAAGCTGAGCCCGACGGAGCGCAACTATGATGTGGGGGACAGGGAGTTGTTAGCTGTGGTCAAGGCTTTGACAGTGTGGAGACATTGGCTTGAGGGGGCACGTCACCCTTTTCTCATCTGGACCGACCACCGTAACCTGGAGTACATCCGGGCAGCGAGGAGACTTAATCCTCGTCAAGCCAGGTGGGCCATGTTCTTTATGAGGTTTCAGTTCACCCTTTCATACATTCCGGGTTCTCGGAACCGGAAGGCCGACGCACTGTCACGTCTCTACGACACCGAGGAGCGGACCATCGATCCCGCTCCCATACTCCCGGCTTCCTGTGTGGTGGCACCGGTGGTGTGGGAGGTGGATGCGGACATCGAGCGGGCGGGTCGGTTCGAACCCACTCCACCTCAATGTCCCGCGGGTCGGAAGTTCGTTCCGCTGGGTGTTCGTGATCGCTTGATCCGATGGGCCCACACTCTACCCTCCTCGGGTCACCCTGGGGTGGAACGGACAGTGCGAGGCCTGAGGGGAAAGTACTGGTGGCCCACCTTGGTAGAGGATGTAAGACACTATGTCTCTTCCTGTTCGGTGTGCGCTCAGTGCAAGGCTCCTAGGCACCTGCCTCGAGGGAAATTACAGCCCCTCCCCGTTCCACAACGACCATGGTCTCACCTCTCGGTGGATTTCCTTACGGATCTCCCGCCATCTCAGGGTAATACTACGATCCTGGTTGTTGTGGATCGGTTCTCGAAGTCCTGCCGTCTGCTTCCGTTGCCCGGTCTTCCCACGGCCCTACAGACCGCGGAGGCCCTATTCACCCACGTCTTCCGGCACTACGGGGTGCCCGAGGACATCGTATCTGATCGGGGTCCCCAGTTCACGTCCAGGGTGTGGAAGTCATTTATGGAGAGGCTGGGGGTCTCGGTCAGCCTGACCTCGGGTTTCCACCCCGAAAGTAATGGGCAGGTAGAGCGCATTAACCAGGATGTGGGCAGGTTTCTGCGGTCATATTGCCAGGACCGGCCAGGGGAGTGGGCGCGGTTCGTACCCTGGGCCGAGATGGCCCAGAACTCTCAGCGCCACTCCTCTACTAACCTGTCACCCTTCCAGGTCGTGTTGGGGTATCAGCCGGTCCTGGTGCCATGGCAACAGAGCCAGACAGAGGCTCCTGCGGTGGAGGAATGGGTCCAGCGCTCTAGGGAGACCTGGAATGAGGTCCAGGAGTGTATAAAGAAGGCTGGAGATCGACACAAGGAGAGCGCTGACCGCCACCGCAGTGAGGCCCCGGTTTTTAACCCAGGGGATAGAGTCTGGCTCTCGACCCGGAACCTGCCCCTCCGCCTGCCCTGCCGGAAGCTGGGTCCGCGATTTGTGGGGCCATTCAAAGTCCTGAGGAGAATAAACGAGGTGTGTTATAGGTTACAACTTCCTACATATTACCGTATTAACCCCTCGTTTCATGTGTCTCTCCTCAGGCCGGTGGTAGCTGGTCCGCTGCAGGACGTTGAGGTGCGGGAGGTCCCCCCGCCCCCCCTGGACATCGGAGGGGCCCCGGCGTACACAGTCCGGGCCATCTTGGACTCCAGACGTCGGGTGGGGGGCCTGCAGTACCTCGTGGACTGGGAGGGGTACGGTCCGGAGGAGAGGTGCTGGGTCCCTGCGAGGGATATTCTGGATCCAGCCATGTTGCGGAATTTCCACAACCTCCGCCCGGATCGCCCAGCGCCTCGCCCTCCGGGTCGTCCCCGAGGCCGGTGTCGGCGCGCTGCGGGACCCGCGCGTCAGGGGAGGGGTACTGTCACAACATCCACAGAAGGTGGCGCCTCTCCTCGGTCGGGCGGCGCTCGGCGGTCGTCGTCACCGGCCTACTAGCTGCCACCGATCTGTGTTTCAGTGTCTGTTAGTTATGTCTGTTTTGTGATTGCACCTGTTTTGTGTTTGTCATTAGTGGGGGGTATTTAGTCTGTCTGTGTTTAGCTAGGATTCGTGCGGGATTGTTCTTTGTTACGTTTGGTGTTACGTTTATTGTATAGGCAGTAGGGTTGCCGGGCTGCGCCCCGTCTGTTTCTTTTGAGCGGAGCTTCGTTTAGTCATTTTGACTGTTATGCTCTCAGCCATATATGGATCTTGCCATTGGAGTATTAAATTAAGTTTGTTCCAACGGACATCAGTCTCCTGCGCTTGACTCACTCCTTAAACTGTTCATCCCGATCGTGACAACTATTGTTTGTACAGATGAACGTGGTACCTTCAGGCGTTTGGAAATTGCTCCCAAGGATGAACCAGACTTGTGGAGGTCTACACATTTTTTTCTGAGGTCTTGGCTGATTTCTTTTGATTTTCACATGATGTCAAGCAAAGAGGCACTGAGTTTGAAGGTAAGCCTTGAAATACATCCACAGGTACACCTCCAATTCACTCAAATGATGTCAATTAGCCTATCAGAAGCTTCTAAAGCCATGACATTTTCTGGAATTTTCAAAGCTGTTTAAAGGCACAGTCAACTTAGTGTAGGTAAACTTTTGACCAACTGGAATTGTGATACAGTGAATTATAAGTGAAATAATCTGTCTGTAAACAATTGTTGGAAAAATGACTTGTGTCATGCACAAAGTAGATGTCCTAACCGACTTGCCAAAACTATAGTTTGTTAACAAGAAATTTGTGGAGTGGTTGAAAAATGAGTTTTAATGACTCCAACCTAAGTGTACGCAAACTTCCGACTTCAACTGTAGTGTGACATTTGCTTATAAATGTTTTATGAAGCATAAAGCACAAGTACTTTTTGAAGGCCTTACTAATCAGAAATAGCTAGGATTTGATTTAGACATACCAAAACCATTACTCCTTTTTGTTTTTGCTTGCAAATGCATCAAATCAAATGCAATTTGATATTTTACACACATTTACTACAGATTTAGGTAAAATGGCTTTTAGTTTTTATGTACCTCACGCATGGAACAATCTTCAAAATACCCTACAGCTGGACGCACTGGCGCCTTTCGGGCAGTTCAGAGTGTTGGGTGGAGTACCTCTTCACAGAGAAATGTTCTTGTTTTTTATAGTTGTGTTTTTTGTATTTGTGTTTCCTGTGGTCCCGCCGGGATTTAAGTATGTGTCTATAACTTCTTAATGTGTAATTGCTTGCTGCTCTTGTGATGCAGGGCTCCCTTGCTTAATATACTTTGCTCTCTGCTTAAATAAAGATAAAATATGTTTTCTTGTCAAAAACAGTGATGTTAAAATCATATACCAAATTGATAATATAAACAGTTGTTTTAATCAGTGGTACAAAAGGTATTATTGATAATGAATCAATATGAAAAGCTGAGTAAACACAGTAGTAACCTTGTAGTAAGACTAAAACGACTTGAGTACCTGGATTACTTTAGACGTTAAATCAGTTTTGGCAACATTTATCCTGTAATTTAAATAGTCTACAAGAGTCTTGTATTTTAAACATTCTATTCACTCCATTATTTTCAATTGGCTAGTTATGGCTTTGACTTGGGTAACACTTTATTTTAACAGTCCAACAATAGACCATGTGTGTTCACCATTTATTTATCAATTCTACCCTAATTTATAAACCATTTACTAATCATTAGTAGTCTTTTTGCAGTCCCTTATCTAAAGTCAGCTCTATTTTTACTTTATAAATGTTTTGAGTGATCAGTGGTAGACATTCCATCTATATGCTCCTTAAGGACTTAAACTGTTTAAATAAATATATTGAACATTTATATACATGTGTGAATAACTAGCTTACTAACATTTACAAAGGTGGGAGTAATTTAAAGAAAATGGTGAGCAAACTGTTTGTAAATGCCTTATAAATGGTTTATTACGGAACATTAAAATAAAGTGTTACCTTGACTTTTGTAACAGTATCTTTTAAGATTTGAACCCGTTAACCTTGTGGGTGTCAGTCAGTCCACTTCCAAAACCATTCTGGAAAGAGGTAGAAAAAAAAATATTGTTGAAGTTGCTGGTGTCATACAAAGAACACTGCAATACCATAGTTGTGGAATGGGCTCTTTGCTTTATTGCACCTGACCTCCACTCCTGTAAAATGGTATTTCTTTACTGGCCAAGGGTAAGGTGAGCCATGGCCCAATCTGTGCCAAATTTCAGGCATCCAGGCATACACTGAGTATACCTGTCACGATCTTCACCTTCATCTGAAGATATGTTGAAATCGCTGTCGGACAAAGTGGACCAATATGCAGCGGATTGCGTGCTCATCATCATTTATTTTAAATGTGACCACGAGGAAAAACAATAAACAAAACTCACGACAGGAACAGTGTAGCAGGCTAAACAAAAGGAGTGCTAACATACAACTACCCACAAGTGACAAACAAAACACACACCTACTTATAGGACTCCCAATCAGAGGCAACTAGAAACACCTGCCTCCAATTGAGAGTCCAGCAACCAAATCTGCACATAGAAAACTTAACCTAGAACCTACTCATACTAAAACATACACCACAAAACCCCGGAACACATAAATAACACACCCCTCTAAGCTATACACAAAAAAAACACCATACAAAACAAACATACCTCTGCTACGCCCTGACCAAATAATACAAATAATCCTCTATACTGGTCAGGACGTGACAATACCAAACATTTGGAACACCTTACTAATATTGAGTTTTGACCTCAGAACAGCCTCAATTCGTCGGGGCATGGACTCTACAAGGTGTTGAAAGCATTCCACAGGGATGCTGGCCCATGGTGACTCCAATGCTTCCCACAGTTATGTCAAGTTGGCTAGATGTCCTTTTGGTGGGGGACCATTCTTGATAGACACAGGAAACTGTTGTGTTAAAAACTCGTCAGCTTTGCAGTTCTTGACACAAACTGGTGCGCCTGGCACCTACTATCATACCCCGTTCAAAGGTACTTAAATCTTTTATCTTGCCTATTCACCTTCTGAATGGGACACATACACAATCCATGTCTCAATTGTCTCAAGGCTTAAAAATCCTTCTTTAACCTATTTCCTCCCCTTCATCTACACTGATTGAAGTGGATTTAACAAGTGACATCAATAACAGATCATAGCTTTCATCTGGATTCACCTGTTCAGTCTACATCATGGAAAAAGCAGGTGTTCTTAATGTTTTGTATACAGTACTCAGTGTATGACTAGCAATTACATGCAGGCAGCTTTCACAGGAAAATTCGCAATGCATCAAATCAAATCAAAATCAAATCAAATCAAATCAAATTTATTTATATAGCCCTTCGTACATCAGCTGAAATCTCAAAGTGCTGTACAGAAACCCGGCCTAAAACCCCAAACAGCAAGCAATGCATGTGAAAGAAGCACTGTGGCTAGGAAAAACTCCCTAGGAAAAACTCCCTAGAAAGGCCAAAAACCTAGGAAGAAACCTAGAGAGGAACCAGGCTATGAGGGGTGGCCAGTCCTCTTCTGGCTGTGCCGGGTGGATATTATAACAGAACATGGTCAAGATGTTTAAATGTTCATAAATGACCAGCATGGTCAAATAATAATAATCATAGTAGTTGTCGAGGGTGCAACAAGCACGTCCGGTGAACAGGTCAGGGTTCCGTAGCCGCAGGCAGAACAGTTGAAACTGGAGCAGCAGCATGGCCAGGTGGACTGGGGACAGCAAGGAGTCATCATGCCAGGTAGTCCTGAGGCATGGTCCTAGGGCTCAGGTCCTCCGAGAGAAAGAAAGAAAGAGAGAAAGAGAGAATTAGAGAGAGCATATTTAAATTCACACAGGACACCCAGGACACCGGATAAGACAAGAGAAATACTCCAGATGTAACAGACTGACCCTAGCCCCCCGACACATAAACTACTGCAGCATAAATACTGGAGGCTGAGACAGGAGGGATCAGAAGACACTGTGGCCCCATCCGATGATACCCCCGGACAGGGCCAAACAGGCAGGATATAACCCCACCCACTTTGCCAATGCATGACAGTACGCTATGCCATTTTGTATCCTACTTTTGCAGACAAAGCTTTCGAAGGATCATGTTCCACCGGACACCTTTTGAGCAAATCTACATGGGGGACAACTAGCATAGCAAAAAAGTTGGGCGAGCAGCATGGAGAAGAGGATTATAGTTTTTAGACTGAGACTAATTGTGTCTTCTTCTTCTTTTCAGACCTTTGACCTTTGGAATAGAACAACATTATTGTCCAAATAATGTGGCAATTTTGTTTTGGAAATAAGTAGCATACACAACTGTCTAGTTATAATAAATGTTTATTAAACTTCCTGTCTGTGAATGCAAAAAATTATGAGTTTCAGCCAGAAATGTACAGGTTATTTTGAATGAATCACACAAATATCAGTTTTTAGTAAGTCAGATATTTATTGACAGTAATTTGATACTGGTGCATTTAATTACAAGAATCCACAATACGCCTCATACTCATGAACCTCATGGCACTCATACCCATCTCTCTGAAGCCCCTGCACTCTCCAGGCCTCATGTACATCATCCTGCCTCTGAAGTGGGGCTGCTCGAACATCAGCCAGTGACCGTCCATCACGTTGCAGGACTGGCAGTCAGACATGCGGTAACGATCCATGATGGAGTCACAGTCGTCCATCAGCTCCATCATCTGACCTCCGAAGTTCTCCCTCTCGTAGATCCTCATCCTGAAGTTTCCTCTGTGCTGTTAGGAGGAACACACAATCATTAACCTTTTACTACAGTGGGCTAAATCAGGGGCTAAATCAGTGTTTCTAGGTAGTCTTAAACAAATCTACTTTGAAACAAAAGTACTCCTCACCTACATGGCTATGGGCTTAAAACAAGAAACACCTGTACCATGTCAGATATAGAGTTGAAATATATGACAGTTTGCATCTCAATATTACACTTTATATACATCACAGAAGACTGAAATATAACAAAACCGTTTGACATAAACATTGGATTTTCTTTAAGAGTTTTTAAGAACAATTTTTTAAAATCTTAAAAAAAATAAAAAATAAATGAAATTATGACAAATATTAATATCATTCCATCTATGAGGCCACTAGAGGGTGATTTGGTCATTTGATTTCAGGAAATTCAATATTTTATTCAGAGTAAGGAGTAATGTTTCTGTAATATTTCAGATTAATGTACAGTATTTGCACTTACCATGGGGATCATGCGGCAGGACCTGATACCATCGCTCATTCCCATCATACTCTGGTAGTCTGAGTACTCTCCCCTCCTCAGGAAGAACTGGTTTCCCATGAAGTTGGGGCGCTCATACACCATGAAGCAGCCGCTCTGAACCCTGCAGGATTGGCACCTGCTCATGTAGGAGGACATGTCAGGACAGTCGGAGCTGCACTCATAAGACCGGCCCTGGAAGTTCCTGTCCTCGTAGAAGATGATCTGAAAATAAAAAGATAGCTAATGTTAAGAACAGTACTTAGAATAATATAACTAATAATAATATAAAATAATATAAATAATAAAATAATTTAAATACACTGCCAATATCAATATATTTAATATTTCTAACTTTGCCCATGGTGGTGGTTGGTGATGTATTTGTTCCTCAAAACACTGTGAAAACTGCTGCTGCACTGATGCCCTGTCTGTTTTAACCTTTTACTTTTATACCTGACCAACTGAAATAAACCATGACCCCCATTGTTGAAACTCCTGACCCAGCAAGGTATAGGGATCTATAGAGTGTTGAGGTGCTTTCGTAACATTTTAACAGGCATGGTTCCCCAGGAGACTTTTGTGAATGGAATTTTCAGTTCACGAGAATGTTCAAAGTCCCCAAAGCAACTGCATTTTGGCACATTCTTTACCTGTAGGTCTAATGTTGTCTTAAAAAAAAACATATATTCATTGGTTTATTACGTTGATATTGAATGTTTAGGTTGAATTAAAATTTGAGATCATTCTAGACCATTTACTGCTAATACAGAAAGGCATAAACAGAATTGTGGGTGTCAGGTAATTATATATTTATATAGAGGGGTTATTTTGAGTTATTTTTTTATTCAGCTCTACTTTAGTAAAGCAAAATCCCAGAATGAATAGAGCAACTGGAGCAGAGGTGCTACCTGAAGGTAGTTACTGAATGTGTAAGAAAGGCAAAACACATATGGAATATTTCTAGGTTAAAAACCATTTGACAAAGAGAAACATGAAAAAGTATGATATTGGTAGCAAATTATTTTAAAGTCTTGTTTCAGCTGGTATTATTACTGGTATTTGATAGCAAATTATACTGTAAACATTTCTAATTTCATTAAGAATTCACATATAACTAACTACCTATTAATTAAGGGAGGCTATGGAGTGGTGCTTGTTTCAACAAATACTTTATTGCCTGATAGTTTTGTTAACACAACTTGATTTTAAGGCAGCAGGGTAACTCTAAAATATGAGTTGCCCCAAAGTCATCGAATGTTATGTTGTCAACTCAAGTTGAGTTAATACAATTAGGCAATACAGTATTTGTATTATACAAGGTCATGCAACTTTACATTTTAAGTCAGTGGGATAAACTAATCTTTTAAGTTGAAATACAACACAAAAAAAATGGTTTACAGTGAATGTAATATTTATTTTTTGGTACTGTATGTCTTCAATGAATATGACTTATGTTCTATGGGTTAATATACTGTAACATCTTGAGTCACACCTGCTCCTTGACTTTGAAATTCCTTGTCACTGGCTTGCAGAAATGTCCATTTCAATTACTTTTCAGGTTTTTACTTCTGTACTATACTGAACAAAAATATGAATGCAACATGCAACAATTTAAATGATTTTACTGAGTTACAGTTCATATAAGGAAATCAGTCAATTGAAATAAATTCATTAGGTGTAACGATCATCTGGCAGAGGGGACCAAGATGCAGCGTGGTAAGTGCTCATATTAACTTTAATGACACTTAAATAAAACAAGAAAACGAAAGCCAACAGTTCTGCCAGGTGAACACACAAGACAGAAAACAACTACCCACAAAACCCCAAAGGAAAAAAGGCTGCCTAAGTATGGCTCCCAATCAGCGACAACGATGTACAGCTGTCCCTGATTGAGAGCCATACCAGGCCAAAACAAAAGAAATACAAAAACATAGAAAAAAGGACATAGAATGCCCACCCTAGTCACACCCTGGCCTAACCAAAATAGAGAACAAAAACCTCTCTATGGCCAGGGCGTGACATTAGGCCCTAATCTATGGATTTCACATGACTGGGAATACAGATATGCATCTGTTGGTCACAGATACCTTAAAAAAATAGTAGTGGCGTGGGTCAGAAAACCTTTTAGTATCTGGTGTGACCACCATTTGCCTCATGCAGTGTGACACATCTCCTGTTGATTGGGGCCTGTGATCTGTGACACATCTCCTGTTGATTGGGGCAGTGTGACACATCTCCTGTTGATTGGGGCCTGTGATATGTTGTCCCACTCCTCTTCAATGGCTGTGCGAAGTTGCTGGAAATTGGCGGGAACTGGAACACGCTGTGGTACACGGTGATCCAGAACATCCCAAACATGGTCAATGGATTACATGACTGGTAAGTATGCAGGCCACGGAAGAACTGGGCCATTTCAGCTTCCAGGGATTGTGTACAGGTCCTTGCGACATGGGGCTGTGCATTATCATGCGGAAACATGAGGAGATGGCGGCTGATGAATGGCACAACAATGGGCCTCAGCATATCATCATGGTTTCTTTGTGCATTCAAATTGAAATCGATTAAATTGCCATGCTTGTTCAATTAACCATTAACAATGAATGAACACGCACCTGTGGAACCGTCGTTAAGACACTAACAGCTTACAGACGGTAGGCAATTAAGGTCACAGTTCTGAAAACTTAGGACACTAAAGAGACCTTTCTACTGACTCTGAAAAACACCAAAAGAAAGATGCCCAGGGTCCCTGCTCATCTGCGTGAACGTGCCTTAGGCATGCTGCAAGGAGGCATGAGGACTGCAGATGTGGCCAGGGCAATAAATTGCATTGTCAGTACTGTGAGACGCCTAAGACAGAGCTACAGGAAGATAAGACTGACAGCTGATCGTCCTCACAGTGGCAGACCACGTGTACCAACAGCTGCACAGATCGGCTATGAAAAGCCAACTGACATTTACTCCTGAGGTGGTGACCTGTTGCACCCTCGACAACTACTGTGATTATTATTATTTGACCCTGCTGGTCATTTATGAACATTGAACATCTTGGCCATGTTATGTTATCATCTCCACCCGGTACAGCCAGAAGAGGACTGGCCACCCCTCATAGCCTGGTTCCTCTCAAGGTTTCTTCCTAGGTTCTGGCCTTTCTAGGGAGTTTTTCCTAGCCACCGTACTTCTACACCTGCATTGCTTGCTGTTTGGGGTTTTAGGCTGGGTTTCTGTACAGCACTTTGAGATATCAGCTGATGTAAGAAGGGCTTTATAAATCAATTTGATTTGATTTGCACAGGATCGGTACATCCGAACATCACACCTGCGGGACAGGTACAGGATGGCAACAACAACAGCCCGAGTTACACCAGGAACGCACAATCCCTCCATCGGTGCTCAGACTGTCCGCAATAGGCTGAGAGAAGCTGGACTTAGGGCTTGTAAGCCTGTTGTAAGGCAAGTCCTCACCAGACATCACCGGCAACAACGTCGCCTATGGACACAAACCCACCGTCGCTGGACCAGACAGGACTGGCAAAAAGTGCTCTTCACTGACGAGTTGCGGTTTTGTTTTACCAGGAGTGATGGTCGGATTCGCGTTTATCGTTGAAGGAATGAGCGTTACACCGACGCCTGTACTCTGGAGCGGGATTGATTTGGAGGTGGAGGGTCCGTCATGGTCTGGGGCGGTGTGTCACAGTATCATCGGACTGAGCTTGTTGTCATTGCAGATAATCTCAACGCTGTGCGTTACAGGGAAGACATCCTCCTCCCTCATGTGGTACCCTTCCTGCTGGCTCATCCTGACATGACCCTCCAGCATGACAATGCCACCAGCCATACTGTTCGTTTTGTGCGTGATTTTCTGCAAGACAGGAATGTCAGTGTTCTGCCATGGCCAGCGAAGTGCCTGGATCTCAATCCCATTGAGCATGTCTGGGACCTGTTGGATCGGAGGGTGAGGGCTAGGGCCATTCCCCCCAGAAATGTCCGGGAACTTGCAGGTGCCTTGGTGGAAGAGTGGGGTAACATCTCACAACAAGAACTGGCAAATTTTGTGCAGTCCATGAGGAGGAGATGCACTGCATTACTTAATGCAGCTGGTGGCCACACCAGATACTGACTGTTACTTTTGATTTTGACCCCCCCTTTGTTCAGGGACACATTATTCCATTTCTGTTAGTGACATGTCTGTGGAACTTGTTCAGTTTATGTCTCAGTTGTTGAATCTTGTTATGTTCATACAAATATTTGCACATGTTAAGTTTGCTGAAAATAAACGCAGTTGACAGTGGGAGGACGTTTCATTTTTTTGCTGAGTTTATAAAATGCTTACTTAAAATGATGTCAAAAGTATCAAATCAGTAAATCAAGTTGAGTTGGAAAAAAAGGTAACGGAAGATTTGTAACATTATAATATACAAGTTCATACAACCCAACATTTTATGTAAGTCTGGAAACAAATCTTTCAAATTTGAAAAGGCTTATATTTTTACAGTGAGATTGTTTGACAGTTTCTCATCAGCCAGTAACAAACAATAAAGAGACTGGAACTCCCACTTTTCGGAACTCCCACTCCCATGTGTCCCCTCCCAATTCCAACCCTGCTAGTCTAACCACTTGTTCTTTTAACTGACATTAAAAAGAACATGCAAATGGATATGACTAAAAAGAACAAGATTGTGTAGTGTACCTGCTCAACAGTTCTGATGTCATCATCCCTTCTAGAATCAACACATCACTTCTAGAATAGCCATCATGCCACGATTTAATTGTTGTTGGTTATTTCAGTAAAACAGTACATATTTTTTATTTTCATCTAAGAACATGTCACATATATGAAACGACTGCAGTTTCAGTAAAGTACAATGTTCCATTACATAGTTTCTCAGAGCTGTCTAATCCATGTATTTGAGTGGTGGGGATATGTGACAATCAAAATAAGGAAACGTGATTAACTGTGTTAAACTTTTTAGGATACTTTAAACTTCTAATTATTTGCATTCATTAGCACATTAACTTTGACAGCCCTGCATTCTGAATAGAGCCAACTTGCAAGTATGTTTGCATACTTTCTGTTTATGTTAAGGTAGTCCTTGTGCCTTCCTATAGCACTTGACCATACAACTATTTTGGTAAAAGCAACCTAAGCAACTATCGTATGGTGATGAAACTAGCTAGCATTAAATATGAATTTATGTTGAATTTATGTAAAAATTAAGAAACAATTGTTATACTGTAGGTGTAACTCTGTCGATGTGAATACAATTTACCTCCATTTTTGCTGTAAATGTAGGTTAAGCAACCATATTGCAGATACTTGAATAAGTCATTTTAAGAAAAATGTATGCCTTTAAAAAAAATCACAAAAATCCTCCTTTTTCATTCTATTTTCTTCTTATTTTTATGTATTATATAGATTTTTTTGTATAACAATATATTTTGTAGTGTTTTGTAGTAGATTACCCTGATGTTTAAACATTGTATGTGGCATTTAAATTAAAATAAATATACTGTCTCTCATAACAAATCACTGAAACTCAGAGTTTTATTGTTTTCCCTTCCATGAATAGTCCCACAGAGACTAATCAGAAATACATTTTTCATACAACGTTGGAGCATTTACATAGACATGTTGTCCATGATACGTCTCATGCTCATGAACCTCATGCCACCGCTCATGCCTCCCATTCCCATGCCCATATCCCTGAAGTTCCTGTACTCTCCAGGCCTCATGTACATCTGCCTGCCTCTGAAGTGGGGCTGCTCATACATCAGCCAGTGGCCGTCCGTCACGTTGCAGGACTGGCAGTCAGACATGCGGTAACGCTCCTGGATGGAGTCACAGTCGTCCATCATCTCGTGCATCTGACCTCCGAAGTTCTCCCTCTCGTAGATCCTCATCCTGAAGTTTCCACAGTGCTGTTAGGAGGAATGTACAGTATAGGGTTACTTAATTGATTTGTGAAATAATCAACAAACTCATGTTGTAGGAGAACACTAGCATTAAAGCATTATTTTCAAAGACTAGATATATAAATTGTCAACCTACCATGGGGATCATGCGGCAGGACCTGATGCACTCATTCATTCCCATCATGCTCATGTAGTCTGAGTACTCTCCCCTTCTCATGAAGTACTGGTTTCCCATGAAGTTGGGGCGATCGTATACCATGAAGTTGCCGCTCTCCACCCTGCAGGAGTGGCACCTGCTCAGGTAGGAGGTCAGCTCAGGGCAATCGGAGCTGGTCTCATAGGAACGACCCTGGAAGTTCCTGTCCTCGTAGAAGATGATCTGGGGATTTAAATGATTAAAAAAAGGTTTTTTAATTTAACTAGGCAAGTCAGTTAAAAACACATTCTTATTTACAATGACAGCCTAGGAACAGTGGGTTAACTGCCTTGTTTAGGGGCAGACCAACAGATTTTTACCTCGTCAGCTCGGGGATTCAATCCACCAAACTTTCGGTTACTGGCCCAAAGCTCTAACCACTAGGCTACCTGCCGCCCCAAATAATCAACAACTTTGAATGAGAAACATTTTGTCAGTAATACTGTCATAAAGAGCAGAGGAGCTAGAATTGATAATGCACTACTGAGCTATGATATTGAACTACATCTGCATTGAACTACATTTTACCTGAAACTCTTTCTGACATTATGAAATTGTTGTAGATGTCAAATAGTCTATCACATAAGGTATGCAATGTAGATAAAAGAAACCGAGGGCAAAATATTTTAATTTGCCTACCTTGCCCATCATGATGATGTTTGTTCTTCAGGACTGCACTGTGTCTGCACTGAATTCCTGTCTGTTTTAACCCTTACCTTTATACCTGACCAAAACCAAAAGAATCTGTGGCCTCTCTCATTGTGTAAAGTCCTGACACAGCAACACAGCATAGGGGCCTACTGCTCAGTGTGGACTTTAAATGGTTATTATCTGTCTCTGTATGCTTTCCTGTCACAGATGCATGTGTAGCCATATTGTGTTCTACACATAAAGAGTAAAACAGAAGCTTCTGAACATCCTGCATGTATACGTAAAATACATTGTCATACATTCAGGTCTAAAATTATTGTCACCCTTGATATGAATGAGCAAAAAAGACTGTATCAAATAAATAATTAAAATACTGAGCTATATTGTATGCTCCCCAAAAAATTTAATTATATTATTTTATACTCAGAGAAGGAGATTTTGTTTAAGAAGTAATACTTTATTTTCTCAAAAAGATAGCTGGCAAAAGGATTGGTTCTCCTAAAGATTATTATACACTGAAAAAAATACAAATGCAACATGAAACAACTTCAAAGATTTTACAGAGTTACAGTTCATATAAGGAAATCAGTCAATTGAAATAAATAAATTAGGCCCTAATCTATAGATTTCACATGACTGGGAATACAGATATGCATCTGTTGGTCACAGATACCATAAAAAATGGTAGTGTCGTGGATAAAAAAAACAGTCAGTATCTGGTGTGACCACCATTTGCCTCATGCAGCACGACACAACTCCTTCGCAAAGAGTTGATCAGGCTGTTGATTCGTGGCCTGTGGAATGTTGTCCCACCCCTCCTCAATGGCTGTGCGAAGTTGCTGGATATTGTCAGGAACTGGAACACGCTGTGGTACACGTTGATCCAGAGCATCCCAAACATGCTCAATGGGTGACATGTCTGGAGGGTATGCAGGCCATGGAAGAACTGGGCCATTTTCAGCTTCCAGGAATTGTGTACAGACCCTTGCAACATGGGGCCATGCATAATCATGCTGAAACATGAGGAGATGGCGGCAAATGAATGGCACAACAATGGGCCTTAGGATCTCATCTCTGTATCTCTGTGCATTCAAATTGCCATCGATTAAAATAAAATGTTTTCATTGTCCATAGCTTATGCCTGCCCATACCATAACCTCACCGCCACCATGGAGCACTCAGTTCACAACGTTGACATCAGCAAACCACTCGCCCACACGGCATCATTCACATTGTCTGCCATCTGCCCGGTACTGTTGAAAGCGGGATTCATCCGCGAAGAGCACCCTTCTACAGCGTGCCAGTGGCCATCGAAGGTGAGCATTTGCCCACTGAAGTCGGTTACGACGCTGAACTGCAGTCAGGTCAAGACCCTTGGTAGGATGACAAGCGCACAGATGAGCTTCCTTGCGATGGTTTCTGACAGTTTGTGCAGAAACTCTTCAGTTGAGCAATTCCACAATTTCATCAGCTGTCCGGGTGGCTGGTCTCAGACGATCCCACAGGTGAAGAAGCTAGGTCCTGGGCTGGCCTGATTACACATGGTCTGCAGTTGTGAGGCCGGTTGGACGTACTGCCAAATTATCTACCATACGGCTTATGCTAGAGAAATGAACATTCAATTCTCTGGCAACAGCTCTGGTGGACATTCCTGCAGTTAGCATGCTAATTGCATGCTCCCTAAAAAATGGAGACATCTGTGGCATTGTGTTGTGTGCCAAAACTGCACATTTGAATGTGGCGTTTTATTGTCCCCAGCACAAGGTACACCTTGGTAATGATCATGCTGTTTAACTCCCTAAGGTTGATGTTCTCGCCCCAGCGGTAATCTAATTAGCATAATAAAACAATCCCGACAAAAATCTGTCAGTTTAAGCTAGAGATATCTGTTCTTGCATTGGATGTGTCTCAAATCCACCACATCCGCCAATGTCGCACTTCTGCATCTGCGGTGAAAGTTAACAGAGTTAGAGTGGGATTTGTCAGACCATGAAACATCCCAAAATCAGTCTTCTCACACAAAATTGTCTCTGGTGTCCGAACGGTTTGGCCTACAAAACTATATGGTTTAACTGCAGTGTAGGTACATTATGTACTTAATAAAAGTACATATTATGTACCTAATGTCCACTGCAATTATACCTGCCTATATCTACCATGTACATACCAAAATTATTCCTTGCCATTAGTGGACAGGTGATGAAAGTGAAATAAAAATCTTCATAGTTACTAGTTAAAAACTGGGAATCTGATGTTTGAATACATGTACAAATATTGTAATATTATATTTTTTATGATGTACTTTTTTATAATGTACATAATATACAGGGTTCACAGGATGACGGAAAGGACACAAGACCATTTGGATAACTCTATCACGTAGGAGCAATCTGCCTTCAGTTAAAGCATTACAGTGCTTTATACAGATATATTAATCACAATATTTCACATCATTTCACATGCAAAGTCCACTTGATCAATAGTTATTGTTCTAGTATTCTATTGTGCCACTGGTACCAATGACATCTACAGTCCCAGGGTGAACCTTCCAGAAAAACAACCATCTCTGCAGCACTCCACCAATCAGGCCTTTATGGTAGAGTGGCCATACAGAAGCCACTCCTCAGTAAACTGTACATGACAGCCCGCTTGGAGTTTGCAAAATGGCACCTAAAGGACTCTCGAACCATGAGAAACAAGATTCTCTGGTCTGATGAAACCAAGATTAAACTCTTTGGCCTGAATGCCAAACGTCACGTCTGGAGGAAAACTGGCACCATCCCTACGGTAAAGCATGGTGGTGGCAGTGTAACAGGGTTATATTGGTGATTCCCCTTGCCACTTTATTGTTAAGCCAATGGGTTTTTGGTTTTATTTTTGTCTTGCCTTCACCTCTTCAACATGGCATCTTATTGACTGGTTTGCGTAGCTTGCTTACGAGGGAGGATGTTTCAGTTAGAATCGTCCCAGTGAACAAGCACCAAACCAGCGGTAAGTTGTTGGTTGCAAAGCACTGTACGTCAAAAGTGATTTTTATACTCCCAAGTGATGATTTAAATGTACAATTTATATCAATTTGTTTGTAAATGTTATTCGAACATCACACATAAGATGCAGCGGTTTTTGGTGAATATTGGTTGTGCATTTTGTTGTAGAGAATTCCAGCTAATACTAGCTAGCAACTTACTGTGTCTGGTGGGGGGGTTGGATATTTTGTACAGCGCGTGAGTGCAGAGTCGGATGGTGAGCCGTGCATTGCATGACGTGCAATTTTGTGCTGTTCCTATCAGAATAAAGCTCCATGACTGGTGTTACAAGTTGGAGTTCGTGTCGATGATTGATTGTACACAACGCAAGAAGAGTACTGTTACAGCAGCATTATGTAAATGTGATATTTCAGTTTTACATTTTTTATACATTTGAAAAAATATATATATATTTTTTGGCTTTGTCAATATGGGGTATTGTGTGTAGATTGACGAGGGGAAAAAAACAATTTAATACATTTTAGAATAAGGCTGTAACGTAGCAAAATGTGGAAAAATCAAGGGGTCTGAATACTCTTCAAAGGCACTGTATAGCATTTTGCAAAAAACACATTTTAATACACACCTTAAATCAATGAATAGAAAAATCTGAGAAAAGTAATATTTTACACATACATTTTACACACATCCATAAGCAATCATTTTGTGTGAAAAAACACAAATTTGAAAAATTTGTGGATATACAGTTTTGGGATAAACTCTTCAACTACACCAGTTACCTGAAAAGCAAAGGTTCCACTTCTTTCAACAGATACTCTCTGTGAAAGTAGTGTAGGAGTGAAGTAAGATGAAGCAAAATGTTTGAAAAATGCCACACAAATGTGTCTGACCTCAACTGTCCTAGTCGGCAACACATGACAAATATAAATTGTTTGTTGAACATTCATTTAAGTAAACAGCGTACATGCATAATCTGTTTTTCATGATTTATACACGATTATACAGTGCCTTCAGAGAGTATTTATGTGGAATTCCCTTGACTTATTCCACATTTTGTTGTGTTACAGCCTGAATTCAAAATGGATTAAATGTATTCGTTTTTTTTATAAATAATACTGAACTACAGAAACATCTCATTTACATAAGTATTGACACCTTAGAATCACCTTTGGCAGCGATTACAGCTGTGAGTCTTTCTGGGTAACTCCCTAAGAGCTTTACACATCTCGATTGTACAATATTTGCACATAATTATTATATTAAAAATTCTTCAAGCTCTGTCAAGTCAGTTGTTGATCAGCCATTTTCAAGTCTTGCCAAAGATTTTCAAGACAATTTAAGTTAAAACTCCAGTGTATATTTTGCCTTCTGTTTTAGGTTATTGTCCTACTGAAAGGTGAATTTAATCTCCCAATGTCTGGTGGAAAGCAAACTTAACCAGGTTTTCCTCTAGGATTTTGCCTGTGCTTAGTGCCATTCCTTTTATTTTTTACGTTGAAAAACTCCTCAGTCCTTAACGATTACAAGCATACCCATAGCATGATGCAGCCATCATTATACTTGAAAATAAGGTGAGTGGTACTCAGTAATGTGTTTTATTGGATTTACCCCAAACAGAACACTTTGTATTCAGGACAAGAAGTTCATTGCTTTGTCAATTTATTTGCAGTATTACTTGAGTGCCTTCTTGCAAACAGGATGCATGTTTTGGAATATTTTTATTCTGTACAGGCTTCCTTCTTTTAACTCTGTCAATTAGGTAAGAATTGTGGAGTAAAATGTTGTTGATCCATCCTCAGTTTTCTCCTATCATAGCTATCAAACTCTGTAACTGTTTTAAAGTCACATTGGTCTCATGGTGAAACCCTTGTGCGGTTTCCTTCCTCTCTGGCAACTGAGTTAGGTAGGATGCCTGTGCCTTCGTAGTGACTGGGTGTATTGACACACCATCCAAAGTGTTATTATTAAGTTCACCATGCTCCAAAGGATATTCAATGTCGTTGTTTTTTTCACTGCTCGACTGAGGGACCTTACAGATGTGGGTATAGAGATAAGGTAGTCATTCGAAAATCATGTTAAACATTATTATTTCACACAGAGTGAGACCATGCAACTTATTATGTCACTTGTTAAGCAAATCTTTACTCCTGAACGTATTTAGGCTTCAATTTTGTTCTGAATTTGTAAACATTCCTAACAACATAATTCCACTTTTACATTATGGGGTATTGTGTGTAGGCCAGTGACACAAAATCTAAATGTAATCAATTTTAAATTCAGGCTGTAACACAACAAAATGTTGAAAAAGTACTTTCTGAAGGCACTGTACCTAATAAAAACAATGTTATTGAGTAATGTGATTGAAAAAATACAGACATTTGAGTGAACACACCTAGTTTGAATACATACGTAAATAAGATATTTCTGTATTTACTTTTCAATACATTTGCAAAGATTTCTAAAAACATGTTTTCACTTTCTCATTATGGGGTATTGTGTGTAGATGGGTGAGAACAAAAATCTATTTTATCCATTTTGAATTTAGGCTGTAACACAACAACATGTGGAATAAGTCAAGGGGTATGAATATTTTCTGAAGGCATTCGGAAAGAATTCAGACCCCTTCCCTTTTCTCTGCAGGTTTTCATCAAAAATGTCTCTACTTTGCTCCGTTCATCTTTCCCTCACTCCTGACTAGTCTCCCACACCCTGCTGCTGAAAAACATCCCCACAGCATGATGATGCCACCACCATGCTTCATCCTAGGGATGGTGTCAGGTTTCCTCCAGATGTAAAGCTTGGCATTCAGGCCAAAGAGTTCAATCTTGGTTTCATCAGACCAGAGAATCTTGTTTCTCATGGTCTGAGAGTCTGTAAGAGAGAGAGTCTTTCTCATGGTCTGAGGCTGTAATGTGCCTTTTACTGATTAGTGGCTTCTGTCTGGCCACTACAATAAAGGCCTGATTGGTGAAGTGCTGCAGAGATGGTTGTCCTTCTGGAAGGTTCTCCGATCTCCACAGAGGAACTCTAGAGCTCTGTCAGAGTGACCATTGGGTTCTTGGTCACCTCCCTGACCAAGGCCTTTCTCCCCCGATGGCTCAGTTTGGATGGGCGGCCAGCTCTAGGAAGTGTCTTGGTGGTTCCAAACTTCTTCCATTCAAGAATGATGGAGGCCACTGTGTTTTTGGGGACCTTCAATGCTGCATAAATGTTCTGGTACCCTTCCCCAGATCTGTGCCTTCGGCACAATCCTGTCTCGGAGCTCTACGCACAATTCCTTCAACCTCATGGCTTGGTTTTTGCTCTGACATGCACTGTCAATTGTGGGACCTTATATAGACAGGTGTGTGTCTTTCCAAATCATGTCAAACCAATCTAGTTTACCACAGGTGGACTCCAATCAAGTTGTACAAAACATCTCAAGGATGATCAATAGAAACAGGATGCACCTGAGCTCAATTTTGAGTCTCATAGCAAAGGGTCTGATTACTTATGTAAATACAATATTTCTGTTTTTTATTTTTAATAAATCAGCAACAATGTCTAAAAGCCTGTTTTTGCTTTGTCATTATTGGGTATTGTGTGTACATTGCTAAAGATGTGTATTTATTTGATATTTTAGAATAAGGCTGTAACGTAACAACATTTTGAAAACGACAGTTGTAAAGAGGCCACGACAAAACCTATTCCCCCTCAGAAAACTGAAAAGATTTGGCATGGGTCCACAGAACCTCAAAAGGTTTACAGCTGCATCATCGAGAGCATTCTGACAGGTTGCATCACTGCCTGCTATGGCAACTGCTTGGCCTCCGACCGCAAGGCACTGCAGAGGGTAGCGCGTATGCCCCAGTACCTCACCGGGGCCAAGCTTCCTGCCATCCAGGACCTCTACACCAGGCGGTGTCTGAGGAAGGCCCTAAGAATTGACAAAAACTCCAGCCACCCTAGTCATAGACTGTTCTCTCTGCTACCGCACGGCAAACGGTACCGGAGCGCCAAGTCTAGGTCCAAGAGGCTTCTTAACAGCTTCTACCCCTAAGACATAAGACTCCTGAAAAGCTAATCAAATGGCTACCCGGATTATTTGTACCCCCCCTCCCCATACGCTGCTGCTACTCTCTGTTAATATCTATGCATAGCTACTTTAATAACCCTACCTGCATGTACAGTCGAAGTCGGAAGTTTACATACACTTTGGTTGTAGTCATTAAAACTAGTTTTTCAACCACTACACAAATTTCTTGTTAAGAAACTATAGTTTGGCAAGTCGGTTAGGACATCTACTTTGTGCATGACACAAGTAATGTGTTTGCTTGACATCATGGGAAAATCAAAGGAAATCAGGCAAAATTGTAGACCTCCACAAGACTGGTTCATCCTTGGGAGCAATTTCCAAACGCCTGAAGTTACCACGATCATCTGTACAAACAATAGTACGCAAGTATAAACACCATGGGACCACGCAGCCATCATACCGCTAAGGAAGGAGACGCGTTCTGTCTCCTAGAGATGAACGTACTTTGGTGCGAAAAGTGCAAATCAATCCCAGAACAACAGCAAAGGACCTTGTGAAGATGCTGGAGGAAACAGGTTCAAAAGTATCTATATCCACAGTAAAACGAGTCCTATATTGACATAACCTGAAAGTCCGCTCAGGAAGGAAGAAGCCACTGCTCCAAAACCGCCATAAAAAAGCAAGATTACGGTTTGCAACTGCACATGGGGACAAAGATCGTACTTTTTGTGGAAATGTGTCTGGTCTGATGAAACAAAATTAGAACTGTTTGGCCATAATGACCATCGTTACGTTTGGAGGAAAAAGGGGGAGGCTTGCAAGCCAAAGAACACCATCCCAACCGTGAAGCACACGGGTGGCAGCATCATGTTGTGGGGGTGGTTTGCTGCAGGAGGGACTGGTGCACTTCACAAAAATAGATGGCATCATGAGGAGGAGAGGTATGTGGATATGTTGAAGCAACATCTCAAGACATCAGTCAGGAAGTTAAAGCTAAGTCGCAAATGGGTCTTCCAAATGGACATTGACCCCAAGCATACTTCCTAAGTTGTGGCAAAATGGCTTAAGCATAACAAAGTCAAGGTATTGGAGTGGCCATCACAAAGCTCTGACCTCAATCCTATAGAAAATTTGTGGGCAGAACTGAAAAAGCATGTTCTGAAATAAATCATTCTCTTTACTATTATTCTGACATTTCACGTTCTTCAAATAAAGTGGTAATCCTAACTGACCTAAAACAGGTCATTGTTACTAGGATTAAATGTCAGGAATTGTGAAAAACTGAGTTTAAATGTATTTTGCTAAGGTGTATGTAAACTTCCGACTTCAACTGTAAATAATTACCACAATTTATTTGACACCTGTGCCCCCGCACATTGACACATTGACTCTGTACCGGTACCCCCTGTATATAGCCCCACTATTGTTATTTACTGCTGCTCTTAAATTCTGTAATTATTTGTTTTTCTTATCTCTTACCTTTTTTTTAGGTATTTTCTTAAATCTGCATTGTTGGTTAAGGGCTTGTAAGTAAGCATTTCACTGTTGTATTCGGTGCATGTGACAAATACGATATGATTTTATTTGAAACGTCAAGGGTTCTGAATACTTTCCAAAGGCACGTATATTTGCAGAAAGGCACAACACAAAATAGAATTGAATAGAATAATTGAATAGTATTGAGAAATCCTTTGTCGCCAAAAAGGGCACTAGGGGAGGCTTGTATACCAAACAAACTTCCTTAAATTCTTTCTCAAAGGCTTCCGAACCTTGCTTATGTTGATGGTATTTTAGGAAATACAATAACTCAGTCTCTTGAACTAAATAGATTTACGTAATGAGTACATAATGCTTGCATTTACTTCTGAGTGAAGTCCACACATTACTGTTGACTCCAAGTGATCTAGCTTAGACTAAGGCTTCTTGTACCTAGTCCTAGCTGAGACACTTCAACATACAGTATGAATGACTGCAAGCCTTTTTGAATGATGGTTTTAGGTCGGTTTTAAGTATAAAGATTTCAATGTAGTACCAAAAATGAAGTTATAATCACAATTGTGTGCATTTTCTGTGGTCAAACATTGAAAACCTTAGCAACAGGTGTCAGAGATTGCAACCACAGGTATCACAGAGTAAGTTCCCGCAACGTAACAAAGAGAGTGGCAGACCCATACTCAGTGTTCTAGTGAACCGCTGTTTTCTTTTGTAGTTGGCACCTCCATCTCTACTTCTAGGTCATGTACATATTGTTTTGAATTATAAAACACAGTTAACGTTCCATGATCATCAAAGCCATAAGTAATTGACATGTTTCATTTACTACATTATACTAATTCATTAAAACATTATGCAAGTACCACTAAAAGTAATTATATTGAACCTATTTCGTTTACAGTACATTTCATGGTGATGACTCAGGAATTCAACACAATGTGGTCACATATGCTGCGGACGTCTAACAAGGTATAAAAGGGCAAGGGAGCCAATAGCATTTATAGTCAAGCTTAAAAAAAACAACAGCCTTAATGACCATGGGCAGGGTAGGTGCATTTTAAACAATTTTCTTAATCATTCTAACTAAATGAGTGCTTTACATATGTGTTCACTGTACCTTACTGCTGCAATAGGTGTTGTATAACATTCTTACAACTTGTCATGCAGATCATCTTCTACGAGGACAAGAACTTCCAGGGTCGTTCCTATGAGACCAGCCAGGACTGCCCTGACATGTCCTCCCACCTGAGCAGGTGCAACTCCTGCAGGGTTGCTTCATGGTCTACGAGCGCTCCAACTTCATGTGACACCAGATGCTGGTCAGAAGAGGAGAGTACCCTGACAACCAGCGCCTAATGGGCATGAGCCAGAGTGACTGCATCAGATCCAGCCGTATCATCCCCATGGTAAGGAAAAGAGAGCATTTCTTCCTTTAAATTACAAAGTAGGGTTCTTAAAATGTCAGAACTTGGAATGAATACAAATTGTTTTAAATTCTCCACCAACAGCACAGAGGCTCCTACAGAATGAAAATCTACGAGAAGGAGAACTTTGGAGGTCAGAACATGGAGCTGATGGACGATTGTGACTCCATCCAGGATCGTTACCGCATGTCCGATTGCCAGTCTGCCCAGGTCATGGATGGCCCCTGGTTGATGTTTGAGCAGCCCCACTTCAGAGGCAGAATGATGTACATGAGGCCCGGAGAGTACAGGAGCTTTAGGGAGATGGGCATGGGTGTCAAAGGCATGAGGTTCATGAGCATGAGGCGTATCACTGACATGTGCTAAATCATCTGATTGTCAATAAAAACATTTTTTTAAATGGTATCTACCAGTATGTCTTACTCATTACACACACCTTCTTCAGTCTGAAATATCACTTTCATTTTATAATATATTATATCATAAGACATACTATACAGTGGTGATCTGTGCAAATAAAAACAGCCATTAGACGTCCAAGCACCATTGCCTTCAAATACTATGTTTTAAAAAATATGTTGATAATACAATATAAAACTGTAAACTTAAAAGTGCAATACTAGCTGTAGCTTGTGCTAAAAGTATGTCTTACAAGTATCATCAGATTTTATTGACAAGTAGATTTGTGTGTTCATTTGCATAGCAATGAAATGGCATTCCATGTTTATGGGTTATTGTTTCCAAGGGATGGCAGAGAGAATAGTAAGGTTCAAAGCACTGAACATTGCAGAACACCAAATTCAACTTTTGGTGTTCCGCAAGGTTTAGTTACTGAACCCTTATTATTTTCCCTACATATACTAAGCCTTGGAAACATTACCCCTTTCTACTTGTTTCTTGAAGGGTAAGTGTATAGTCTAATAATCAGAGTCAACAGTTTATTTTTAATTATTTATGTAATTTAAAAATAAGAAAAAAATAACTTTAAATGTATGTACACCTATTTAATAGGAGCTACAGCATTTGCATAGGTATTTTTCTCCTTTAAAGAGCTGTGCTCTCAGAAAATCGACTGTCCATAAGTAACTACTTTTCATGCTATTTGGTCACATGAGGGAGCAACAATAAACCTGTACATCTAAAACTCTTTACCTATTTGACGTGGAAGAAAGGGATCTTAAAATTCTTATTTTGATCCAATGCTTATTCAAGCAGTGATACGTAATCTGAATGTGAATGAAATGTTATTTAAATTTATTGCTAAGTCACCGTTATACTACACTTTTTCATCATGTAAGTTACTTTACAAAAATGCTACTTATTGACTACAGCTCAGCGTTCAACACCATAGTGCCCTCATAGCTCATCACTAAGCTAAGGGCCCTGAGACTAAACACCTCCCTCTGCAACTGGATCTTGGACTTCCTGACGGGCCACCCCCAGATGGCAAGGGTAGATAACAACACATCCGCCACGCTGATCCTCAACACGGGGGTCCCTCAGAGGTGCATGCTCAGTCCCCTCCTGTACTCCCTGTTCACTCATGACTGCACAGCCAGGCACGACTCCAACACCATCATTAAGTTTGCTGATGACACAACAGTGCTACCATTGATCACCGACAATGATGAGACAGCCTATAGGGAGGAGGTCAGAGATCTGACCATGTGGTGCAAGGACAACAACCTCCCCCTCAACGTGATCAAGACAAAGGAGATGATCATGGACTACAGGAAAAGGAGGACCGAGCACGCCCCCATTCTCATCGACTGGGCTGTAGTGGAGCCGATTGAGAGCTCCTTGGCGTCCACATCACCAACAAACTAACATGGTCCAAGCACACCAAGACAGTCGTGAAGAGGGCACGGCAAAACCTATTCCCCCGGGGCCAAGCTTCCTACCATCCAGGACCTCTATACCAGGCGGTGTCAGAGGAAGGCCCTAAAAATTGTCAATGACTCCTTTAAAATTGTCAAAGACTCCAGCCACCCTAGTCATAGACTGGGGTGCTTTTGATACCATCGATCACCACATTCTTTTGGAGAGATTGGAAACCCAAATTGGTCTACATGGACAAGTTCTGGCCTGGTTTAGGTCTTATCTGTCGGAAAGATATCAGTTTGTTTCTGTGAATGGTTTGTCCTCTAACAAATCAACTGTAAATTTCGGTGTTCCTCAAGGTTCCGTTTTAGGACCACTATTGTTTTCACTATATATTTTACCTCTTGGGGATGTCATTCGAAAACATAATGTTAAATTTCACTGCTATGCGGATGACACACAGCTGTACATTTCAATGAAACATGGTGAAGCTCCAAAATTGCCCTCGCTAGAAGCCTGTGTCTTAGACATAAGGAAGTGGATGGCTGCAAACTATCTACTCTTAAACTTGGAAAAAACAGCGATGCTTGTTCTAGGTCCCAAGAAACAAAGAGATCTTCTGTTGAATCTGACAATTTATCTGGATGGTTGTACAGTCGTCTCAAATAAAACTGTGAAGGACCTCGACGTTACTCTGGACCCTGATCTCTCTTTTGAAGAACATATCAAGACTGTTTCAAGGACAGCTTTCTTCCATCTACGTAACATTGCAAAAATCAGAAACTTTCTTTCCAAAAATGACGCAGAAAAAGTAATCCATGCCTTTGTTACTTCTAGGTTGGACTACTGCAATGCTCTACTTTCCGGCTACCCGGATAAAGCACTAATTAAACTTCAGTTAGTGCAAAATACGGCTGCTAGAATCCTGACTAGAACCCATAAACTCCTTGCTGTCCCCAGTTCACCTGGCAGTGCTGCTGCTCCAGTTCCAACTGTTCTGCCTGCAGCTATGGAACCCTGACCTGTTCACCGGACGTGCTACCTGTCCCAGACCCTGCTGTCCCAGACCTGCTGGAACCCTGACCTATTCACCGGACGTGCTACCTGTCCCAGACCTGCTGTTTTCAACTCTCTAGAGACAGCAGGAGCGGTAGAGATACTCTCAAAGATCGGCTATGAAAAAGCCAACTGACACTTACTCTTGTGTTACTGACTTGTTGCTCCCTCGACAACTACTATGATTATTATTATTTGACCATGCTGGTCATTTATGAACATTTCAATATCTTGGCCATGTGCTGTTATAATCTCCACCCGGCCCAGCCAGAATAGGACTGGCCACCCCTCATAGCCTGGTTCTTCTCTAGGTTTCTTCCTAGGTTCTGGCCTTTCTAGGGAGTTTTTCCTAGCCACCGTGCTTCTACACCTGCATTGCTTGCTGTTTGGGGTTTTAGGCTGGGTTTCTGTACAGCACTTTGAGATATCAGCTGATGTAAGAAGGGCTATATAAATACATTTGATTTGTTCTCTCTGCTACCGCATGGTAAGCTGTACCAGAGTAGCAAGTTTAGGTCCACAAGGCTTCGAAAGTACCTGTCATTCAAGGTTTTTTTTTAATTGTATTTTGTCTTGATGACAGCTTTGCACACTCTTGGCATTCTCTAAACCAGCTTCATGAGGCAGTCACCTGGAATGCATTTCAATTAACAGGTGTGCCTTGTTAAAAGTTATTTTGTGGAATTTCTTTCCTTCCTAATACATTTGAGCCAATCACTTGTGTTGTGACAAGGTAGGGGTGGCATACAGAAGATAGCCCTATTTGGTAAAAGACCAAGTCCATATTATGGGAAGAACAGCTCAAATAAGCAGCACAAAAACGACAGCCAATCAGTACTTTAAGACAATCAGGAAAATGTCAATAACTTTGAAAGTTTCTTCAAGTGCAGTCGCAAAAACCATCAAGCGCTATGATGACTGGCTCTCATGAGGATCACCACAGGAAAGGAAGACCCAGAGTTATCTCTGCTGCAGAGGATAAGTTCATTAGAGTTACCAGCCCTCGAAATTGCAGCCCAAGTAAATGCTTCACAGAGTTCAAGTAACAGACACATCTCAACATCAACTGTTCAGAGGAGACTGTGTGAATCAGCCCTTCATGGTCGAATTGCTGCAAAGAAACCACTACTATGGAGTGCTGCATCAGATGACCTGGCCTCCACAATCACCCGACCTCAACCCAACTGACATGGTTTGGGATGAGTTGGACCGCAGAGTGAAGGAAAAGCAGCCAACAAGTGCTCAGCATATGTGGGAACTCCTTCAAGATTGTTGGAAAAGCAATGTGCAAGCTGTCATCAAGACCAAGGGTGGCTATAAGCCGCAGGTGCCTACTGGTACATTGAAACAAATTAACTTTACACAGGCTTTAACGAAACACGGCTTGTAACAAAAATAAATAGGCTTTAACGAAACACAGCTTGTAACAAAAATAAATAGGCTTTAACGAAACACGGCTTATAACAAATATAAATAGGCTTTAACAAAACACGGCTTGTAACAAAAAATAAAACATTTGCAGTAAACAGTAGCCTACCAAGAAAGTCATTGCTCTAGACCAAGCTCCCGTGCAGCAGCTCTATTTCCTTTTCCAACAGCCAGATCAATCGCCTTCAACTTGAAAGCTGCATCATATGCATTTCTCCGTGTCTTTGCCATGATGAGGGTGACAAAATGACTACCGTAATCAGAATGATGGGAAGTTTGAGCGCGCTTGATTTAATCTAAACAGTAAACAAAAAAGTTGTTTGACCTTAACCCGTTCGGCACTTTCATTGGTCTAATGAAAGCTTCATGCCGCCAAAAAACTGAGCACGTCACAGAATGTGTTTTTTATTTATTTAATTTTTTAAAATTTGAAAGTGGGAAAAATCCATATATTAGCCACGTCATTGTTTAAGCCGCGAGGTTCAAAGCCTGGGAAAAAAGTAGCGGCTTATAGTCCGGAAATTATGGTACTTTAAAGAATCTAAAATCTAAAATATATTTTGATTTGTTTAAAACTTTTTTGGTTACTACATGATTCCATGTGTTATTTTATAGTTTGATGTTTTCACCTTTATTTAACCAGGTAGGCCAGTTGAGAACAAGATTTAATTTTGGATTGGAGATGTTTAATATGAGTCTGGAAGGAGATTTTACAGTCTAGCCAGACAGCTAGGCATTTGTAGTTGTCCACATATTCTAAGTCAGAACCATCTGGAGTAGTGATGCTAGTCGGGCGGGCGGGTGCAGGCAGCGATCGGTTGAAAAGCATGCATTTAGTTTTACTTGCGTTTAAGAGCAGTTGGAGGCCACGGAAAGAGTGTTGTATGGAATTGAAGCTCGTTTAAAGGTTTGTTAACAGTGTCCAAAGATGGGCCAGATGTATACAGAATGGTGTCGTCTGCGTAGAGGTGGATCAGGGAATCACCCACAGCAAGAGCGACATTGTTGATATATACAGAGAAGAGAGTCGGCCTGAGAATTGAACCCAGTGTCACCCCCATAAAGACTGCCAGAGGTCCGGACAACAGGCCCTCGGATTTGACACACTGGACTCTATCTGAGAAGTAGTTGGTGAACCAGGCGAGGCAGTCATTTGAGAAACCAAGGCCGTTGAGTCTGCCGATAAGAATACGGTCGAAAGCCTTGGCCAGGTTGATGAAGATGGCTGCACAGTAATGTCCCTTATCAATGGCGGTTATGATATCGTTTAGGACCTTGAGCGTGGCTGAGGTGCACCTGTGACCAGCTCGGAAACCGAATTGCACAGCGGAGAAGGTACGGTGGGATTCGAAATGGTCAGTGATTTGTTTGTTAACTTGGCTTTCAAAGACTTTAGATAGGCAGAGTATAATAGATATAGGTCTGTAGCAGTTTGGGTCTAGAGTGTCTCCCCCTTTGAAGAGGGGGTTGACCGCGGCAGCTTTAGAATCTATGGGAATCTCAGACGATACGAAAGAGAGGTTGAACAGGCTAGTAATAGGGGTTGCAACAATTTCGGCAGATAATTTTAGAAAGAGAGGGTCCAGATTGTCTAGCCCGGCTGATTTGTAGGGGTCCAGATTTTGCAGCTCTTTCAGAACATCTGCTATCTGGATTTGGGTGAAGGAGAAGTGGGGGAGGTTTGGGTGAGTTGCTGTGGGGAGCGCAGGGCTGTTGACCGGGGTAGGGGTAGCGAGGTGGAAAGCATGGCCAGCCGTAGAAAGATGCTTATTGAAATTCTCAATTATTGTGGATTTATCGGTAGTGACAGTGTTTCCTAGCCTCAGTGCAGTGGGCAGCTGGGAGGAGGTGCTCTTATTCTCCATGGACTTTACAGTGTCCCAGAACTTTTTTGAGTTTGTACTACAGGATGCAAATTTCTGTTTGAAAAAAAAAGCCTTAGCTTTCCTAACTGCCTGTGTATATTGGTTCTTAACTTCCCTGAAAAGTTGCATATCACGGGGGCTATTCGATGCTAATGCAGAACGCCACAGGATGGTTTTGTGCTGGTCAAGGGCAGACAGGTCTGGAGTGAACCAAGGGCTATATCTATTCCGGGTTCTAAATTTTTTGAATGGAGCATGCTTATTTAAGATGGTGAAGAAGGCACTTTTAAAGAGTAACCAGGCATCCTCTACTGACGGGACGAGGTCAATGTCATTCCAGGATACCCCGGCCAGGTCGATTAGAAAGGCCTGTTCGCTGAAGTGTTTTAGGGAGCGTTTGACAGTGATGAGGGGTGGTCGGTTGACCACAGACCCATTACGGATGCAGGCAATGAGGCAGTGATCGCTGAGATCTTGGTTGAAAACAGCAGAGGTGTATTTGGAGGGCGAGTTAGTTGGGATGATATCTATGAGGGTGCCCATGTTTACGGATTTGGGGTTTAATTTGTGTGAGATTGAGTGCATCAAGCTTAGATTGTAGGATGGCCGGGGTGTTAAGCATGTCCCAGTTTAGGTCACCTAGCAGCACGAGCTCAGAAGATAGATGGGGGGCAATCAATTCACATATGGTGTCCAGGGCACAGCTGGGGGCAGAGGGTGGTCTATAGCAAGCGGCAACGGTGAGAGACTTGTTTCTGGAAAGGTGAATTTTTAGAAGTAGAAGCTTGAATTGTTTTGGTACAGACCTGGATAGTAAGATAGCCTGCAGAGTTCTATCTTTGCAGTAGATTGCAACACCACCCCCTTTGGCAGTTCTATCTTGGCGGAAAATGTTATAGTTAGGGATGGAAATTTCTGGGGTTTTGGTGGTTTTCCTAAGCCAGGATTCAGACATGGCTAAGACATCCGGGTTGGCATAATGTGCTAAAGCAGTGAATAAAGCAAACTTAGGGAGTAGGCTTCTAATGTTAACATGCATGAAACCAAGGCTTTCACGGTTACAGAAGTCAACAAATGAGAGCATGTGGGGAGTAGGAGTGGAGCTAGGCACTGCAGGTCCTGGGTTAACCTCTACATCACCAGAGGAACAGAGGAGAAGTAGGATAAGGGTACGGCTAAAGGCTATAATAACTGTCCGTCTAGCACGTTCGAAACAGAGAGAAAAGGGAGCAGGTTTCTGGGCACAATAGCATAGATTCAAGGCATAATGTACAGACAAAGGTATGGTAGGAAGAGAGTACATTGGAGGTAAACCTAGGCATTGAGTAATGATGAGAGAGATATAGTCTATAGAGACGTTTAAACCAGGTGATGTCATCGCATATGTGGGAGGTGGAACAACATGGTTGGTTAAGGTATATTGAGCAGGGCTAGAGGCTCTACAGTGAAATAAGACAGTAATCACTAACCAGGACAGTAATGGATAAGACATATTGATATTAGGGAGAGGCATGCATAGCCAAGTGATCATATGGGTCCAGATAGTGGTTGGGCTGGCTGGGGACACGGCGATTCAGACAGTTAGCAGGCCCGGGCTAGCAAGCTAGAAAAAGGGCCTTAGAAGGATGTCGCGATGGGGGAAAGTCTGTTTTTGCCTCCTCGTGACGTCGATAGACCAGTCATGGAATTAGTAGGGTTCCAAGTGGCAGAGGGGTCCAAGTCCAATTGGCAAAATGGGTATAGTGGTCCAAGAAACTGGCCGATGGATCAGCTAACAGTCCAATATGCTCTAGATAGCTAGCAGGCCGCGATTAGCAGAATGGGCCTTCAGGGGACGGATTGGGATCCTGTTGGGATCCTTGGGCATATTATTAGCTAGCTGCGATGATCCAGATGAAAAGGTTCAGATTTTGCGGTAGGAATCCGGGGATATGGAGAGAAAAATAGGTCCGGTATGCTCTGGTTTGAAACGTGTTGTACGAACTGGCGAGAGCTTTCCGAGCTAATGGTTAGCTGATGACCGCTAGCAGTGGTTAGCTGACTGATAGCTGGTAGCTAGTTAGCTAGCTAGCTTCAGTTGAGGTATTCCAGTTCGGAAGTAAATAGAAATACTTTAGAAAAAAAACAGATCCACACCACATTGGGTGAGGCAGGTTGCAGGAGAGTATTTAGAAGTTGAGGTTTAGGAAAAATATTAAAAATAATGCGAAGAAAAAGATATAAAAAGATATATACATGGGACGAGACAAGACAAAGACAAAGACATCTGACTGCTACGCCATCTTGGATTTGAGAGTACAGCAGTACAGCATGTGCATGAGAAGGAAGAATTATGAAATATTATGTTAATAATCGGCTAATTTCGGGAAAGCGAGTTTAAACATTGAACCGCCAATATCACACTGAATTTATTGCTCTCTTTTTCAAGAGAGAGACTTGTCTATAAAATACAATCGTCAGTCCCATTTCCCACAATAACTGACCCTAATATGTGGGAACTGTCATAATGCAAATCTCTGTTTAACTCCATTGTCTATGATTGTGTTGTCATGTGAGTCTTTGTAAACAAACAAAGTATAGTTTCAAAACGTTCAAAGCTATCATTTCAATCTCATGGACAGTCAACCCTTGCATCCATAGCTCTGTTGTTACGTTTCCCCAGCCCCATCCCCCATTCAAAGCCAAGTGGTGGAATTGCCATTGGGTTGAAACAAACTCAGGATTGTGGCTTCAATCAAGGGTATGCTTCAAAGTACCAATAGCAGTGGTTCAAGAGACTAAGGGGCTCAGCCTTTACAAAATTGTTTTTGTAAGTTAATATATTGAAGAACATAGGCTTTAGCTCAGCAAGCTTATACACTCCTGTGGTGGTCAGCAGACCCAGGTTTGAACCCGGATGGGTCTCTTTGTGAAGGAGGTTGAAGTGGATCAGAGGTGGTTCAATAAAGTACAGTCATTGACTTTTGCCTGAGACATAAAGACTTCAATAAACTCCCTGAAGTAACATTGGCTTACAGAGGACCCACATAGCAAAATCACAAGTATTAAATCAACACATAGTGTTAAATGTAACACTCAAACGTGTCTATATAGTGCCATTAATGTTACTGTTTCTGTCACTGGCCAACAATATTTGTTGTAATCACTTTGCACTGGTGTTAAGTGTTAAAAATATATTAAATCATGGAAAAGCGGTAAAGTAACCACTCAGATTCAAAGACAGAGATATGGATGCAAGAAGACATGGTCCATGAGATTAGCAGGAAAGTTTTTAACATTTTGAGGCTATACATTGTTTGTTAACAAATACTAAAGGCCCTGACGAAGGCATTTAGGCCGATAAGTAAAGCTTATTAAAGAGCAGTGATATTAGCAAGAGCAGCGGGCGGGTTTCTTCATTTTTTTCATTTTTTTCCTCTTGTTAACAAATACTCAAATTACAACAAAAACAAACGATGGCATAATACAGCTTTAGATTGAGGGTTAATATCTCTAATCTGTGGTTTCAGATTTGTTATAGAGTCACAAAGACCCTATAGTCATCCAAGAACTCTCTACTCTGACTGCACATAGCCCACAGAGGAGTTCCATACACACTTTGTCATTCTTGAAATATTTCAATACTTGTTCCCGATCTGAATGAGAAATATATTGAAGGATTGAAGAAAGTAATTCATAGTGGTCACACTTGCAACCTGAGAAAAAATGCTTGTTCTGGTTCAGAGTTTACGTTGTGTCAATCATTTAAGACAGCTTTCTTTATAATGCATTGCCATGCTCTTTCCTCTGTCTCTACAGTAAATTAAGAGCACATCAAAAGCCACAAGAGGATCCCATCAACGACTACTAAATTCTGACTCGATATTGACTATTGGGATGAAAGTTCAGTCATTATAGCTTCTACAACTTCAGACTTGCACGATGAGACAACACAGTTGCACAACGAAACAGTTCCTGAACATGATGCTCAAGACAAAATAAAATCACAAAAAAAATGTATTTTAGATCAAACAATACTAGATGCCAATAGAAACCAATAAAGATTCCATGATAGCAGACTGCTTGAAAGCAATCCATATAATGCATTTAGGGGACAGACTGGGAGAGTTGGCCTTTATAACTTTCACATCACAGTTCTGGCAATTCTTTGATACGGAGCCATTGCATTGGTACAAAGGGAAATTAAACTTGAACAAACCATTTGCTGATATGCAAATCAGGCTAATTTGCTTAACAAAGGCTTCCCCTTGTCGGCACATTCTGCATTTCGATATAAACCTCAGCAGTACTGCTGGTGAGTGGGAGGTGAGCAATAACAATCAGAAAATGGGGAAGGTAAGAAGGAGTCTTTAGATTACATAGATAATATCATAGAATATATGTAAAACGTGTATGAGAAACTTTGCTCGACAGAAAAAGTGCTTATACTTTTAGTTATGTTTATCTGCCTTGATTTGACTACTGACTTTGATTAGATTTTTTGTCACTTCTGTAACTTCAAGCAGCATTGTAGGTATCGCAGCTTGGCAGAGGAGCAATCATTACAGCCACATATTGGAAGAAGTACTGTATAAAAGGTATGGCTTGTATCTTACCAGGCTTTTCTGTCTCTATCTCTCTTCCAGATTGTATTCTTTGAGGATAAGAATTTCCAAGGTCGTAGTTATGAATGCAGCAGTGACTGCCCAGACCTGCACTCCTTCTTCAGCCGCTGTAACTCTATCAGGGTGGAGAGCGGCTGCTGGGTTCTGTACGAGCGCCCCAACTATGCAGGCTACCAGTACATCCTGACCCCTGGGGAGTACCCTGACCACCAGCAGTGGATGGGCTTCAACGACAGCATCAGATCCTGTCGATCTATCAAAAACGTAAGCCTACCTACCAAAAGTACAAACTGTAAGCCTAGTTTGAAGATGGGACTGACAAATCTGACGTTTATTTGTGTCAGTAGATAGACACTGACAACTTGAGGCAAGAAGTTCATAATCAGTGCTCAAAGTCCCCAGGAACCAGTTTATTGATTTGCATTACGTTATTTTGCTTTTTGACAGATGTTTTCTCGATCTTAAATGTACACATTTTACATCAGACAGACATCACTAACTTATTTTTATTTATTTTATGCTTGTATATTTGGGTTTTGGCAATTAGGATGTTAAAATGTGTCTGACCAGATTTGGATGCAGGGCAATGCCCAGCTTGAATGGAATGCCCCAGGGTGCACCAACCAGGCAATGATCATTCAAAAGCCAACAGACAATAAGGATAGATAAAAGGCTCATGTTTTGGCAGCAGTTTGCGTCATGTCCAGGCCCATCTACATCAGTTGTTGAAGGAAACCAGGACAACAGCCAATAAACCAATTTAAAGAGGCATCCCAAATTTCGAATATCATTTTTTGCATACAGATTAATGACAATTCAAATAATTAACATGATTACTTTGATATAATTAATTAAGGATACTGGCATTTAAACATTTTCGGTTGTATTTATTTTGCAGGTCTATGGAAATTCCTACAAGATCAGATGCTATGACAGGCCAGATTTCGCTGGCCATATGGCAGAGTGGAGTGAGGACTGCCCATCGGTCCACGAAGCATTCAAGTTCCGTGAGTTCCACTCTGCTGTGGTGATGGACGGTGCCTGGGCATTCTACGAGCTGCCCAACTACAGGGGGCGTCAGTACTTCCTGGAGCGCAAAGAGTACCATAACTTCACGGACTGGGGCGCCACCTCCCCTGTCGTGGGCTCCTTCCGCAGGATCACAGAGTTCTAGAACCTTACAACCTCTAGAGTTCTAGAGCCCTACGACGACCCCTACCCAGAAACCTCTCTGCAGTGCCTTATGACACCCACCTCTGTGTGAGAGTGTTGCAGTCTAACAAATAAAACCCTGTCTGATCCGCACACACCCCATTGTCTTCATTCATTTGACATGGGAATCACCGGGCACAAGTACTGTATGTCAACACCAGTAGATCTACTCACACTGTTTTCTTTAGTCATCTTTGCCACCCTATCAACAACTCTAAAATAGAATGGAACAGAATACAATACAATCCTTTATTACCTTCCAAGGAACAAAGTCTTTACACAATCCTATAGAAGATAGCCATACAAATGAACACACAAACAGTTTGTAACATGGTACAGTGTCACACAATAAAAAGCCAGTTAAACATACACAGTATAAGGGACAGTGTTACATTCCGTAAAGACAACCCTAGATGTCATCGCTCAACGGAAAAAGGAACTAATAAAGTAGTCACTTTGACAACCAAACCAAAACAGAAAGTGTTTCAGACTGGTTCTGAAAGAAACACATGGGGGTGTCCACTGAATGTTGGCAAAGCAACTAGAAAGGGACCTAACAGACAACCACTATTGATGCCCACTTGAATTTCCTCAGAAAAGACAAACTAAAATAAAAAAAACTGACAAAAATTTAGGATAGGGAGTTACAAAAAATATAGATCAAACTAAACAGGGGATTAAGATTAAGGCTTTGTTTGGCTACCTAAAGTGGAAGCGCTAATGTGAGGTGTAACTCTCCCAACATCTTCTTTTCCAGCAGATGTACTGGGCTAGCAGGTCTTAAATACCAGCTGGGCCAGCACTGGTGGAACACATCCTCACTAATGAGATCACTCTCTGGGCCAGCACAGGTATAACCCATTTTAACGAGGTAACCAACCTCGAAATGGAGAGAAAACCCAAAGCCAGTAATAGCACACACAGCAGACAATTAGAATTCTGAATTAAAAGTTGGATGATAGACATTTACATGTTTAAATTCAAGACGCATTACAATGAATCAGATTGTATGCAATTTTGCATTACTTTACCACTCAAAGACTTCTAAATAAAATGCTAGCATACCATGACATCTCAGCACACAACACAACTCATTAAGAATAGGATTAAAAAGGAAAGTCTCTGAACAATGAACACACTCCCCATCTAATATTTAAGTTTAGAAACAAGGGATATTCAATACAACGGCCCATGCCAACATAAGCCCTTGTCACTGTGACAGTTTGCATATTACATGTGATGTACTACAACAATATTTCAATGTTCTGACTGTGAAACATATTCACTTTGATGTTACACCTGCATCGTCATTTAGCTGTGTTGATCCTGGATTGTAATTTAATTATGTTTATCCTGTATTCAACCCCCTGAGTCGATACATGTTAAAACCACCTTTGGCGGCAATTACAGCTGTGATTCTTTCTGGGTAAGTCTCTAAGAGCTTTGCACACCTGGATTGTACAATATTTGCATATTATTATTTTTAAATGATTCAAACTCTGTCAAGTTGCTTGTTAATCATTCCTAGACAGACATTTTCAAGTCTTGCCATATATTTCAAGCCGTTTTAAGTCAAAACTGTAACTAGACCATTAGGAACATTCAATGTTGTCTTGGTAACCAACTTCAGTGTCTATTTGGCCTTGTGTTTTAAGTTCTTGTCCTGCTGTCTCCCAATGTCTGTTGGAAAGCACATTGAACCAGATTTTACTCTAGGATGTTGCCTGTGCTTAGCTCTATTCCATTTATTTTTATCAACAAAAAAATCTCCCTAGTCCTTGCCGATGACAAGCACATCCATAACATGATGCAGCCACCACCATGCTTGAAAATATGAAGAATGGTCCTCAGTGATGTGTTGGGTTTTCCCCAAACATAACACTTTGTATTCAGGAGATAAAGTTAATTTCTTTGCCACATTTCTTTTGCAGTTTTACTTTGTGCCTTATTGCAAACAGGATGCATGTACAGGCTTTCTTCTTTTCACTCTGTCAATTAAGTTAGTATTGTGGAGTAACTACAATGTTGTTGATCCATCCTCAGTTTTCTCCTATCACAGTCATTAAACTCTGTAACTGTTTTAAAGTCACCATTGGCCTCTTGGTTAAATCCCTGAGCGGTTTCCTTCCTCTCTGGCAACTGAGTTAAGAAGGACGCCTCTATCTTTGTAGTGACTGGGTGTATAGCTACACCGTCCAAAGTGTAATTACTAACCTCACCATGCTCAAAGGGATATTCAATGTCCTTTTTTTTACCCTTCTACCAATAGGTGACCTTTTTTGCGAGGCATTGGAAAACCTCCCTGGTCTTGGTGGTTGAATCTGTGTTTGAAATTCACTGCTTGACTGAGGGACCTTACAAATAATTGTATGTGTGGGGTACAGAGATGAGGTAGTCATTAAAAAATCATGTTAAACACTAATATTGCACACAGAGTGAGTCCATGCAACTTATTATGTGACTTGTAAAGCACATTATTATTCCTGAGCTTATTTAGGCTTGCCATAACAAAGGGGTTGAATACTTATTGACTCAAGACATTTCAGCTTTCAATTTGTAATTCATTTCTAAAAAAAAAAAAGTCAAGGGGTGTGAACACTTTCTGAAGGCACTGTAGCTACAGTATGTTGATCCTGGACTGTAATTGAACTGTGTTGTTCCTGGACCTGTCTATATACATTTTGTGAATCAGTGCAAAAACAATTATAACAAACATGTGTCCTATTCATTTGAGATAGCTACAATCAGAATCATAAAACTATGTTGACTTACAAAAGTTGTTAGAAATCTGTCTTGGAGTTGTGCTAGCGGGCTGTTTGAAACTGAGCTATGTATATGGATGACCTCTGCACAAAATAATTGAGGGTTTCATCAACAACGGCATGAAGGCTAACAGTTGGCATTGAAAGTGGTATACTGATAATACAGGACTGCATTTGCATGAACTGTATGAACTGCATATAGAATCATATTTGGCCTTTTTAAGACTTTGCGTTTAAGACATGTGCTTCTGGTTTCTGTACGAGTGGCCTAGCAACTACTTCCTCCCTTCCTCTATAAGGAAAAGTTGCTCATATCATAATGAATACATAGACAAGAGGGCATTTGTATTCCCATAAAGACAGAATCATGTATTTCATTTATTACAAAGTTATTACAATGTATCACTGCTGGACTTAAAAAATTTTTTTTAGCAACCTATTAGAATGACACAATACAATAGTTTCAATATTTTATTTTCATTTTGATGTGAAGATAAGGGATTATCTAGAATAAGGGATACTGAAACAGAGTAGTACAATTGTAACATTTAGTTGTTTGTCCATTCGATACGGACAGCCTGTTAAGAGCTTGTGAATTCCTGGCCTAAATGTATCATGACATGGATTTTCATGGGTTAAAACATACAGTGAGACTCATTCGATTTCCCATCAGATTTCTTTGTTTAATGTTTATCTCAAGCTGCCCTTGGTGGCCCTGGATTGTTTTGGATCCCACATGAACTGACTGAAATTTGGCACTTTCTACCTGCTATTGTGTGTGGGTCAGTGATTCAGTGCTTTAGAACAATGCGTTGAGCCTAGATAAATATTTGAATAGCTGATTGAAATATCTGATTCACTTTGTGCTAACCATGTGCTTGGTGTTATTGTCTCTGCCATCTATAAAGAGTATACTTGCAGGCCCTGAGCTTTAGTGTCGTTTACTGTGCCTGGTATTCTGAACTCTGAAGAGATGGAGAAGGTGAGTTGTGTTCCGGTGGAGATTCATATAATGAATGAGCACCTGTTCCATAGTTTCATAGTTCTGTCATTTTTTTTTAACTATATGGAATTCAGAAATGTAACACGCTGTCTCTTCTCTTCCAACAGATTGTGTTTTATGAGGACAGGAACTTCCAGGGGCGGTCCTACGACTGCAAAGGAGACTCCGCTGACCTGCATGACTTTTTCGCTCGATGCAACTCTTGCCGGGTGGAGGGCGGCTGGTGGGTCCTCTATGAGCGCGCCAACTACATGGGTTACCAGTACATCCTAGGCCCCGGGGAGTACGCAGACTACCAGCACTGGATGGGGTTCAACGACTGCATAAGATCCTGTCGGGTCATCAAAAAGGTAAGTCATGTAAACTAGGAGACCAACATTTTTGTTTTATAGAGAAACATGATCATGGCCTTATTCAGGTTACTATCAGAACTTAGATAGGCCCACACCTTTCAGAACTTCATAAGCAGCCAATAATGACACATTCTTCGATGTTTGATCAACTTTTTCCCAGACCACTGGCCCCTACAAGCTGAGGCTGTTCGAGAGGCCCAACTTCGATGGTCAGTCCCTGGAGGTGACTGAGAACCTGCCCTCTGTCCAGGAACGTTTCCACAGCCGCGAGATCCACTCCTGCAAGGTCCAGGAGGGTTCCTGGGTCTTCTTCGAGCACCCCAACTTCCGCGGCCGCCAGTACCTGCTGGAGAGGGGGGAGTACCATCGCTACACCGACTGGGGAGCTCTGCATGCCACCGTGGGCTCCATCCGTTGCATCATAGCCACTGGAGAGAGATGATTGTAGTCGCATGGTGTGATTCGAATAAAGTTTTCTGATGATAAACATGAGCTTGTTTCTGAGTATGATTGAAGTCACATGGAAGTTATAGAAGAGCATGGAACTTTTATATCAAAAGGCATATATTATAAACACAGTGGTCAATATCTTAGTAAATATAAACATATTTGTATAATAACAGCTACTGTATACCATGAAAGGTGTATTTAAGGAATCCAAGAAGTAAAAACACAGAATGTTGCTCCGAGAATAAAGCCACAGTGTGTAAGTTTTCCAGTCATTTCAATGAATTAAATATCCTTGATTTGGAAGAATAGGTAACACTTTACTGTAAGCACTTTATGTACTGTACGTATTCATAAAGCCTTTATAACTACTACATAAGAAATGATCAAATCTGTCATAGGCCGTTATTAACAATATGAACAATGGCGTAAGATGTTATGAAGCTATTTATAACGGCCTATATGACTGGCAAATCTGTTGTCACATACTCTTCTATCAACTGTAACAAGTGACTCAAGTATATCTGCATAATACTTATTTTTACTTAGCCTAGTTGACTTGGATCTCTTGACCACATATACAGGCACAGCATTTAAACATTTTCCCAGCTTCCACTAAAAAAAGTAAACAGTTCATGCAAACAACGAGGTAGGCTAATAAAGAATTCTTCTCTGCCTAAAATATTGTCCTTGCCTTTGTGGGTTGTAGATTTTAGTTCTATAAAATAAGTGGGTAGCTTCTGACAAGAAATTCATGCTAAATTCACAGGATGGCACACTTTCTGTTATAATTGACCGCTTTGACAACCAAGGGCTCTCTTCGTAAAAAGACACTAGTTGTGTTGCCTTTGGAATCCACAACATCCATTTAGGTATCTAAGTACTTGAGAGTTTTAAATCCTGATAGAAATATGCAATACACATGGGTAGAAAGTATTATTAAGTCCAAGCAAATATGAAGTTGGGCATAAATAGCCTAACTAAGAAATTGGAGGATATATAAAATAATATACCACAAGTGCTGCATTAACATTTATAAAACACACTTTTACTAGAAAACACTTTGCAAGTGTTAAATGATAAATAATTGTGGATCCCTGGTTGTGACCAAACTCTCTGAAGGTGTCTCAGGGGGAGTGGGATATGTAAAAAATAAATTTCCATTTCACACCATACAAGTTACACACTTGTTTGAAACAGGACAAATATAAGCACCCCCTATTTGCATTGTGTGATTGTCATTTAGATGCTTGCCCAATGCTGAGCGTATACGTGGTCAGAGCCATGACCCCTTTTCTCAGGTGTGAAGGCATTTAGTGTTACTGACTTCAAGAAGAGTGATCAGAAATTACAGTCCTCTACTGTATCTACTGTATCTACTGTATCTGAGTTCTTCGGGATCGGTGTCTCTTCCACGGGACGGTTGAGCTAACGTAGGCTAATGCGATTAGCATGAGGTTGTAAGTAAGAAGAACATTTCCCAATTCTTGTAAATATAACTGCACTGTCCAATTTACAGTAGCTATTACAGTGAAATATTACCATGCTTTTATTTGAGGAGAGTGCACAATTTTGAACATGAAAAGTTATTAATAAACAAATTAGGCACATTTGGGCAGTCTTGATACAACATTTTGAACAGAAATGCAATGGTTCATTGGATCAGTCTAAAACTTTAGACACAAACTGATGCCATCTAGTGGGCAAAATCTAAATCACACCTGGGCTGGAAAAATATATTATGGCCTTTCTCTTGCATTTCAAAGATGATGGTACAAAAAATACAAAAGAAGGGTGTCACGTCCTGACCCTTGTAAGGGGACATTTTCTTTAGTAGAGTGGTCAGGGCGTGACAGGGGGTGTTTTGGGTGGTTTTCATGCTTTCAGTTTCTATGTGGGTTTTCTAGATTTCTATTTCTGTGTTGGGGGTTATTGGGATGATCTCCAATTAGAGGCAGCCGGTTCTAGTTGTCTCTAATTGGAGATCATATTTATGTAGGGGGTTGTTCCTTTTGTATTTTGTGGGTTGTTAATTTTTGAGTAGTGTTTGCCTGCTCTGCGTTATGGCTTTTGTTGTTTTGTTATTTAAAGTGGTTGGTGTATTGCATTTAGTTTCACGATTAATAAAAAGATGTGGAACTACGAACACGCTGCGTTTTGGTCCGATCCTTCAGAAAGCTGTGACAAACGGTTGTTTTTTTCTTTGTATTATCAGATTTACTGTGTTTTATTCTACTACATTCCTTTCAAATTTCCATAAACTTCAAAGTGTTTCCTTTCAAATGGTACCAAGAATATACATAGCCTTGCTTCAGGGCCCATATCCTTGCTTCAGGTACTCCAATGTTAGCCAACTCCAACTCTAAATGTGGTAGATGATGGGTGGGGCATTGGTGTTGGAATCTTGAGGTGTATTGAACTGTAAGGACATTCAAGACTTCGTAAATACTGATCGGAAACAATAATCCATGTACTCTTTCGGGGTAACTCGATGTTGGCCGACTCTTTCTATAGAAGATGTGGTGGTATGCTGTGTACAGTAGCATAGCTGGAGGGTGGGGCATGATGGGTGTTGGAAATGCTCCTGTCAATTCCATTGCAGATGTTAAAGCTTACAGAACAGAGCCATTTGGCCAGAAGTCAACTTCATGGAGGCCATCGCACAACCAGCAGCCTGGAGAACAATTTAATTACATCAATAAATCAGTTTCTGGAATCAGGCATTGTAAGATCAAAAGGTCAACCTGTATACAATCACTGGGTAACATTGTATAAAACGGGCACACTTTTAAAACAATTGCTGCATCAGCTATTGTGCCGATATAAATGCTGAGGCTATTGAAATGACAATGATTCCCCTGGCATTGCATTTCAATGTCCCACATATATAAATCTGGCCCATGGCAGTGGCGATACCACTGAATGTGAAAGGAGGTATAAATATTGAGTTATCAAAAAAGTCGGAGATAAGCCCCAATCATGGACCGCATCGGAAAGGTAGGTCATTTAACAGTCATTTTCCTTTTTACCCTGTCTCTATATTCGCACCAAATTGGGTTGCAAAAGTCCAGAAACTTTCCAAAAGTTACCGTTTTTTAAAGAAATCCTGGTTGGAGGATCCTCAGAATCAGGAGGGAATGAGCAGAGAAGGAATTATCCAACTTGGAATCCTCCAACCAGGATTTCTGAATATTATGAACTTTGTGAAAGTTTCAGGAAATTTGCTACCCCCTAATTTACCTTGCATACTCCCACCTACTAGCCTGGTCAAGCAAAGTGACCGCTGACCTCACATTTAGTTTAACTTAAAGTTAAAGAAAATATGAGCTACTGCGAGATCAGTCTGGTTTCACAAAGCTACTGACCCACCTCCCCTATTTTTAATCCACAGATCGTCTTCTATGAGGACAAAAACTTCCAGGGTCGCCACTTTGAATGCTGTAGCGATTGCCCTGAGCTGAGTTCCCACTTTAGCCGCTGCAACTCCATCCGTGTGGAGAGTGGGAACTGGGTGTTGTACGAGAGGCCCAACTACCTGGGCACTCAGTACATTTTGACCAGCGGGGAGTACCCCGACTACCAGCGCTGGATGGGCTACAATGACAGCATCAGGTCCTGCCGCGTCATCCGCAACGTGAGTCTTATCAAGGAGGCCAAGGGTTTGGCTTGAAGATTGGGGGCCATGCCAGGCAGTATTAGTTTGGGTTAATGCTGATAGAGAATACAATTATCTCCTTTTTATTTCTCCCCATCTCTCTATCTACCTCTCTCTCAATCACACACATGTATACATACAGGTTGGCACACACAAACCTGCGTGTTACAACCTATGTCCTGTGCAGCCTAAAGGCAGGCTTCTGAGGAGACAGAAAAGAACACAAAAATAGTAGATAAGAATAATGTTGCAGCCAAGCTGTCACAACTCAAAACCTAGAGCAGTGGAGGATGCTTCTTGGAGAAGGAGAGTCAAATGTTGTCCCACATATATTTTTCTGTGTTAAATTACTGCCACCGCTCAGGAGCCACGTCATGTGGGACCAAACCTTGCATATCTCCACCCAGAATTTTTCCCAATAGCTTTCCCAATAGCTCTTCCCACTGTCTCATCAATCATACTGTACAAGCATATGACGTGAATATGCTGTAGTGTATACAATCAAAACCAGTGACCAGGTATTCGAAATAAGCAAAGAAAATATAACAAAACATACTAATATGCAGGTGTATCTTTTTCAAGCTGTAGTTGAGTGTTAGACTAGTTGATTACATGAATCCTAATGTGCAATTTCACAGCACAAATCTGTAATCAGATATGCAATGCCTTAAAACAGTTAAAAAGTTATGAGCATGGGTACGCAAATATGAATCGACACAATATATGTATACTGTGTACATGCATATCCTAAATACAAATCCTATTGGGTGTTCCACCCCTACCACCCACCCTCCCCCCAGACCTCTGGCAAGTTCAGGATCCGCCTCTACGAGCGTCCTGACTTTGCAGGTCAGATGATGGAGTTCAGCGAAGACAACCCTAACCTCCCCGAGAACTGGCATCACCCCGAGGTGCACTCCTGCAACGTGATGGATGGCGCCTGGGTGTTCTACGAGCACCCAAACTACCGCGGCCACCAGCACCTACTGGAGAGGGGCGAGTACCGCCACTTCAATGACTGGAGGTCCAACGTGGGGTCCATTCGCCGCGTTCAGAACCTTTAGAGCTGCCTCACAACATGCCTGTTTATAATCATAACTGTTATTTGCACATTTATTAATAAAATGAAAAGGTTGTGCTCAAATGAGAGATGGCCCTTTCTGTTCTTTCATCTGACACCTGCATGTCCCCACCCCTAATGGTGCTTCTACACCTGCATTGCTTACTGTTTGGGGTTTTAGGATGGGTTTCTGTACAGCACTTTGTGGCATCAGCTGATGTAAGAAGGGCTTTATAAATACATTTGATTGATTGATTGACGGTCTTCTTCACTGCTTTCACTACTACACCCTAGAATGGTCATTTAGAAAACAGCGCATTCTTTTACATGGAGATTGACCTATCATCAGAGGAAAAGTAAGCTTGGCTAGACAAATGAACTTAACACCTGTGATATCACAAACTATCGTCAAACTCTGGTGTTATATTTTACTGTAAACTGAGACTCCTCTATACTGGTGGTTTCTAAAACAAGGGGTATATTTCATTCATTTAAATTACTTTAACGGGTTAAAAAGTAGTCACTTCAATTAACTTCAGCCATGAAAAGTTTGGATGCCGCAACTATCAAGACTTATTGCAGTCAGACTATCAAGACTTATTGCAAAGTAAACTCCTTGCAGACTATAAAGACGTACAGCAGACTATCAATACTTATTGCAGTCCAACAAGACTATTTGAGGACCATCAAGACTTATTGCAGACTAGCAATATTTGTTACAGACTATCAAGACTTATTACAGACTACAAAAAAATGTATCGTAGACTATTAGAACGTATTGCAGTGTCATGGCTGTCGAAAGGAGTAGCGGACCAAAGTGCAGCGTGTGAGTAGTTCCACATTTTATTTACTTTGTGAAACTCATGCAATACATCAAAAATAACTGAATAGACAAAAACAACAAACCGTGACGCAGAGGAGAACAAACACTACTCAAAATTAATCACCCACAAAACCCAGGAAGAAAAACCCCTACTTAAATATGATCTCCAATTAGAGACAACGAGGACCAGCTGCCTCCAATTGGAGATCATCCCAAACAAGCCAACATAGAAATACAAAAACTAGAACATAAGAACATAGAAATAGAAAACATAGAAAAACACAAAACACCCCCTGTCACGCCCTGACCTACTCTACCATAGAAAATAACATCTTACTATGGTCAGGACGTGACATGTAGACTATAAAGACTTATTGCCAACAATCAGAATAAATCACAATCACTTTACATTCTAATTTGACTCAGTGAAAAGGTGCTGCCAGCAATAGACAATGTACAAACAGAATACAGACGAAGTCAACATAGTCAACATACAGGATATACAATATAAATACAATAAACATAAAACATACAACTCTGGAGTAAAGCTGATTTACAGTGAGGATATGCAGTACAATATATATCTATACATACAGAGGAAGGGATGCCTCCGTGACAAATACTTCATATACAGTGTATATACAGTGTAGTGCAGATGTGTACATAGTGCAAATGCAGTATAGTACAATCAAGACTTATTTCATACTATCAAGACTATCTAGGCTTATTGAAATCTATAAAGACGTATTGGAAACTATCAAGACGTATTGGAGACTATCAAGACGTATTGGAGACTATCAAGACGTATTGGAGACTATCAAGACGTATTGGAAACTATCAAGACGTATTGGAGACTATCAAGACCTATTGGAGACTATCAAGACGTATTGGAAACTATCAAGACGTATTGGAGACTATCAAGACTATTAAGACGTATTGGAAACTATCAAGACATATTGGAGACTATCAAGACTATCAAGACGTATTGGAGACTATCAAGACTATCAAGACGTATTGGAGACTATCAAGACGTATTGGAGACTATCAAGACATATTGGAAACTATCAAGACGTATTGGAGACTATCAAGACGTATTGGAGACTATCAAGACGTATTGGAAACTATCAAGACGTATTGGAGACTATCAAGACGTATTGGAGACTATCAAGACGTATTGGAGACTATCAAGACGTATTGGAGACTATCAAGACGTATTGGAAACTATCAAGACGTATTGGAGACTATCAAGACTATTAAGACGTATTGGAAACTATCAAGACATATTGGAGACTATCAAGACTATCAAGACGTATTGGAGACTATCAAGACTATCAAGACGTATTGGAGACTATCAAGACGTATTGGAGACTATCAAGACGTATTGGAGACTATCAAGACTATCAAGACGTATTGGAGACTATCAAGACGTATTGGAGACTATCAAGACGTATTGGAGACTATCAAGACTATCAAGACGTATTGGAGACTATCAAGACGTATTGGAGACTATCAACATCTATTGGAGACTATCAAGATATATTGCAGAATCATACTGTCAAGGTTTGCCATGCATTTCACTCTTCTTTGTTTCCTGACGCTCTATTCTCTCATTGAGCCAGCATCTACTGTACATTGCCTCCCAGCCTGGTTATCAAAGGGAAGCTATCCCTCAATCATGCAATACTCCCCTCTACTGGAAATACTAAAACAAATACTTTCATTACAGAATTTCAGGGGGAAATAATTTTTTAATTGTTATTTTATTACCCGTTTTCTCCCCAATTTCATGGTATCCAATTGGTAGTTACAGTCTTGTCCCATCGCTGTATGGACTCGGGAGAGGCGAAGGTCAAGAGACGTGCGTCCTCCGAAATACAACTCAGCCAAGCCGCACTGCTTCTTGACACAATGTCCACTTAACCCAGAAGCCAGCCGCACCAATGTGTCGGAGGAAACACCATACACCTGGTGACCGTGTCAGCATGCATTACACCCGGTTCGCCACAGGAGTCGCTAGAGCGCAATGGGACAAGAACATCCCTGCCAGCCAAACCCTCCCCTAACCCGGACGATGCTGGGCCAATTGTGTGCCACCCTATGGGTCTCCCGGTCGCGGCTAGCTGCGACAGAGCCTGTACTCGAGCCAGGATCTCTAGTGGTACAGCTAGCACTGTGGTGCAGTGCCACTCGGGAGGCCAGGGGGAAATTAATATTGAATAAATTACTCAATTACTAAATCACTTCCCTTGACTTCTGATCAATACAAATGTTTTCTGTCAGTAACATGAAATGCTATAACGCTGTAAAAATTGCACTAAATCTTGTAGATAGAGATTGAGTGTAATTACTGTAGGGAGACTGTGAAGTTTTGCAAAAGGGTATGTGGTAAAGGTAGTAGGACTATGTATCGTCTCTGTAGGCACCAGGTGGCAGGGTTGGAGAGAGGGGTGTGTGTGATGAGTCAGGTCAGGGGGTAGGCCTACGTGCGTCCACAGAGCATGTAATGTGGTATGCCAGGAGTGCAGCACCGTTACCATTGAAGGTGGTCAATAAGCAGCATGCAGTTAAACCTTCTAACAAAAAGGTCAGACCACCGTGCTGATGACTCATGGGATTTGCCAACAAGGGCCCAGAGCATGCCAGTCCTGCTTTGTGCTGATGTGAGCAGGCACAGGGCTATCTGAAACAACACAGGCCTTATCAACACAAAGGCCAGCACTTTCCCCCAGCTGGGTCACTGACCTCTACTGTACCCTTGTTTACCTATACTGGCCTCTTCTAGCATGTGTAGAGGTTCAGAAAGACAGATAGGCTATACAGTGCCCCCTGCTGTTTGGTTTGGTGTGTCACACCAGGGTCATTTGGTCATAGCATAACGGCCTCCATCCAGATGGGGGAGCCAGCCATGCTTGCCCTGGTCAACAACTGGGAGGGAACACACTTGAATTGCCAATACAGGGAATGTTTCAGTGCTTTGACTTTGGGCATAGATAAGAATACCTTCCAGGAAGATGTATCAAGCCAAAGCCATGCCACCAGGCCAACTCAGGTGTTAATTACATGGTACCTGTGGGATCTGCCACTGCATCTCATGCCAATGGAGCATCTCTCTGTCCAATGGAGACATCTAACACAGAGACGTAGCAGGTTGCCACCATAAGATCACAGCTTGAGGAATTAGGCAACTCTTCAGAGCCTTGCTGCTACTCATCTTCCGCTGGGGCGCAGGGAATGACAACTGACACAGAAGGACAAACTACCAGGCAATATAGTACAGAGATGCACCATAGAGGATATATACTGTCAAAGCCACGGCGAGATAAACAAACATGTCCCTCTCCGATATGGCAGTGGTGGGAAAAGAACCAAATTGCCATACTTGAGTAAAATTTAAGACACCTTAACAGAAAATGACTCAAGTAAAAGTGAAAGTCACCCATTAAAATATTACTTGAGTAAAAGTCTAAAAGTATTTGATTTTAAATATACTTATGTAGTTAAAAATATATACTTAAGTATCAAAACATATAAATCATTTCAAATTCCTTATATTAGGCAAACTAGACAGCACACATTTCTTTTTTTTCTTACGGATAGTCAGGGGCACACTCAGACATAATTTACAAATGAAGCATTTGTGTTTAGTCAATCTGCCAGATCAGAGGCAGTTGGGATGACCAGGGATGTTCTCTTGATAAGTGCGTAATGTCACGCTCGCCGTACAAACTGGAAGCATACTCAGACCAACGTGCAGCGTGATCTGGGTTCCACATATTTTATTTAAGTGAAACGCACAAAACAAAGAATAGACGATATGTGAAGCTGAAGCAGTGCTCATCGGCAACTATACAGAAACAAGATCCCACAACCACAGGTGGGAAAAATAACTACTTAAATATGATCCCCAATTAGAGACAACGATTACCAGCTACCTCTAATTGGGAATCATACAAATCACCAACATAGAAAAAGAAACTAGAACACAGGACTCCGGCCACAAAACCTGAAACCAAATGGGGAGGGTAGGGGGGGTGATTAGTGTCGGTCACGGCTCCGGTGCGGGGCGAAGTACCCGCTCAGCTCGTGGATCCACCAGCTTTGGTGGCGGCTCTGGTGCGGGCCTAAGAACCCGCTCATCCTGCGGATCCAGCCATGGACCCGGGCTGAACACTGTGTCTGGACTGGACCTCGGTGTCAAGGAAGGCTCCTGCCATGGAGTGGGACTGGACACCAGCCCTGGCCTGGACATCGGTGCCGATGAAGGTTCCTGCCATAGAGCGGGACTGGACGCCGTATCTGGACTGAGCACCGGCGCAGAAGAAGACTCCGGCCATGGAGCAGGACTGGACGCCGTGCTTGGACTGGGCATCGGCGCAGGGGAAGGCTCCGGCCTTGGAGCTGGACTGGACACCGTGCCTGGACTGGGCACCGACGCAGAGGGAGGCTCCTGCCATGGAGCTGGACTGGACGCCGTGTTTAGAAGCTCCGGACCGTTGACCCTCACTGAAGGTTCCGGACCGTTGACCGTCGCCGGAGGTTCTGGGCTGGGGACCGTTGCCGGAGGTTCTGGACTGTGAAGGCGCACTGGAGGCCTGATGCGTGGGGCCGGCACATGACGTACCGGACTGGGGAGGTGCACTGGAGGCCTGGTGCGTGGAGCTGGCACAGGACGTACTGGGCTGTGGAGACGTACTGAGACCTAGTGCGTATAGCCGGCATTATTGTACCGGTTCGATGACACACTTCACACGATGAGTGCGAGGAGCTGGCACAGGACGTACTGGGCTTTGAAGGCGCACTGGAGACCTGGTGCGTAGGCGAGTGTGGAGAGCTGGCACAGGACTTACTGGGCTGTGGATGCATACTGGAGACCTGATGCGTGGAGCCGGCACAGATTTCACCAGACTAATAGCACGCTCCTCAGAATGAGTACGGGGAGCTGACTCAGGTGGCATTAAACTGATTACACGCTCCTTTGGGCAAATGTCGTGCATCTTCCACCAACTCAACAACTCTCTCAGATCTTTCTCCTCCAATACCTCCAGCCACTCTGACGGTCTCTGACTCGCTCCGTTCACTCTCCTCCAGTTTCTCCCTCTTCTCCCAGACTGGCTCTGGTTCACTCCTCAGTTCCGCCGACCACCCCTTGTGCTTGCCCCCAAAAATATTTTCGGGCTGTTTTTTGGGCTTTCTATGTGGCCGCAAACCCCGGCATCGTCGCTGTCCTCCATCATAACCGTCCATCTGCTGCTCCTGTCAAGGAAGGCGATCATGTCCTGCCAGGATTTCCTCCCAAGTCCAGGATCCCTTCCCATCCAGGATCTCCTCCCAAGTCCAGGATACACTCTCCTCCTGGGCACACTGCTTGGTCCTGTTGTGTTGGGATATTCTGTCACGCTCGTTGTACAAACTGGAAGCATACTCAGACCAACGTGCAGCGTGATCTGGGTTCCACATATTTTATTTAAGTGAAACGTACAAAACAACAAAGAATAGCCGATACGTGACGCTCAAGCAGTGCTCATAGGCAACTACACAGAAACAAGATCCCACAACCACAGGTGGGAAAAATAACTACTTAAATATGATCCCCAATTAAAGACAACGATTACCAGCTGCCTCTAATTGGGAATCATACAAAACACCAACATAGAAAAAGAAACTAGAACACAACATAGACATAGATACACTAGATCACCCCCTAGTCACGCCCTGACCTACTACACCATAGAGAAACAATGGCTCTCTATGGTCAGGGCGTGACACATAATTTGGACAATTTTCCTGTCCTGTTAAGCATTCAAAATGTAACGAGTACTTTTGGGTGTCAGGGAAAATGTATGAAGTAAAAAGTATATTATTTTATTTAGGAATGTAGTGAAGTAAAAGTAAAAGTAATCAAAAAATAAAATAGTAAATTACGTACAGACACCCCAAAAAACTACTTAAGTAGTACTTTAAAGTATTTTTACTTAAGTACTTTACACAACTGCGATTATCATCTTTGTGGTTTGTGAGCTGGATCACACTTACATGCTTATGGCCCCAAACCTCTTTCCTCCATCCAAGATTCAGGCCAACATCCCCCATTCTCTCTGAGCTATTTATTTATGTTAGGGTCAATGAATTACTTGAATCCTATTGGAAAGAATGTGAAAATAAACTTTCCAGACCAGAGAGTTGCCATGTATGGCTGTGATGGATGGAAGGGAAAATAAAGGAACTTAGCTAGAGAGGGGGAGAGCGAGAAAGAGAGAGAAAGAGAATCTGAAATGAAAAACTACAAGAAAAAAACAGGAGAGAAGCAAAAAAGAAAGAGAAATGAGAGGTGGTGAGGTGACTCCTTGACAAGGACCTAACCATCTCTGTAGGTTGACTGAGTACGACCAAAACAACACTGTTATATATCTCCTTGGGATAAGATTGCCCCAAGTTTAATACCTGACAACATTACTATATTACACTAAGAAGTTAACAATGCAGCCAATACAATACAGTTAACAGCCAGAAGCTGTGATGAAATCCTTCCCCTGGCTCCCCCAGAGGTCTGTCTAAGAGGTTGACACGCTGAGGTACCTCTTATAGGGAGGGTTTTGCACACCAAACCTGACGCCAAGCCTAACCCGACATCAGCTATTCTCTCTGCAATAATCTTAAAAGACTGTTCAATAAATGATGACCATCTAGGCACGTAACACAAGGGGATAAAATTAAAGCCATATTTGACTCAGTTCAAACGGATTTAAGACGATGAGGTCCAGTGTTACTAGAATGTCTCTGATCCAAAATGCTTTGATAAAAATGATCTTGGCTATAAATAGCCATACATAAAGTATATACATACTGCAATATTTAGTGTGGGGTGATAGTTTTTGAAGTATCAATGTTTTATGACAAATGCAATATGTTTTTTTATGGCAGTGTCCCTTTTTCAGCTGAGCTTTTTGTAGTTCATTGGAAAATCCAAACATCTAAACCACATCCACTTTTCAGCCATCAGGTCCGGAGATTTAATTAAAACAAACACTGTTGCTCATGAAAGCTTTTCATTAGTATCATGTCACTCACAAACCCTTCTTTGGACGGGTGCAGAAAGAGATGAAACAGAAGTAACCTTTTTCTCACACGTTTTTTTATTTTTTTTTATTTCACCTTTATTTAACCAGGTAGGCTAGTTGAGAACAAGTTCTCATTTGCAACTGCGACCTGGCCAAGATAAAGCATAGCAATTCGACACATACAACAACACAGAGTTATACATGGAATAAACAAAACATACAGTCAATAATACAGTAGAACAAAAGAAAACAAAAAGTCTATATACAGTGAGTGCAAATCAGGTAAGTTAAGGCAATAAATAGGCCATGGTGGCGAAGTAATTGCAATATAGCAATTAAACACTGGAATGGTAGATGTGCAGAAGATGAATGTGCAAGTAGAGATACTGGGGTGCAAAGGAGCAAGATAAATAAATAAATAAATAAATACAGTATGGGGATGAGGTAGTTAGATAGACGGGCTGTTTACAGATGGGCTATGTACAGGTGCAGTGATCTGTGAGCTGTTCTGACAGCTGGTGCTTAAAGCTAGTGAGGGAGATATGAGTCTCCAGCTTCAGAGATTTTTGCAGTTCGTTCCAGTCATTGGCAGCAGAGAACTGGAAGGAAAGATGACCAAAGGAGGAGTTGGCTTTGTGGGTGACCAGTGAGATATACCTGCTGGAGCGCGTGCTACGAGTGGGTGCTGCTATGGTGACCCGTGAGCTGAGATAAGGCGGGGCTTTACCTAGCAGAGACTTGTAGATAATCTGTAGCCAGTGGGTTTGGCGACGAGTATGAAGCGAGGGCCAACCAACGAGAGCGTACAGTTCGCAATGGTAGGTAGTGTATGGGGCTTTGGTGACAAAACGGATGGCACTGTGATAGACTGCATCCAGTTTGTTGAGTAGAGTGTTGGAGGCTATTTTATAGATGACATCACCGATTATTACAATAATAATGGGAGCCATGGAAGTGCTTTTGTTTGCTATGGCTTGTGATCAAAATATTCTCCCTAAAAAGCAAACAAGGGTCACACAGCGCTAATTAATATTCAGCTTGCTGCTGATAGTGTTGTTAAAATAATCTTCAGTCCATTAAGGTGAACAGAGGTGCATCGGTCTTAACGATTTTCTCTCAGCAAGTGCTCATGAATTGATCATCTGACAGTGCCACTCTCCCTCCATCTCTCTCTCTCAGTCTTTCTGTTGGTAAGAGAGGAGCGGCCACGCTGACTTACTGTATTTCTGGACATGCATGCAGACAACTGCCATCTAAACTAGTTGTATCTAGTGTAAGAACCATAGAGTGAGGATGCATCAATAATTCTAGAATTGATTCAGTGTTTTGGAGGCCATGTGGTTGAGATCACGTTAGGTCAGTGTGCTGTGGATTGTCTGCCCATCATACTCCCAGGTGGCAGTGACAACAACCTCCCTGCCCGCCACACAAAGGCATGCTGGGACATTAATTAGGGCCCCTGGGCCAAGCAGGGAGGACGTCCCACTGGTCATATACTGAACCTGCCAGTAAGTCAATACGCATCTCTCTCTCTCGGACCTGTTGGACACAATCACCACTCTCTGACAGTGCAGATGGAGAGTGGGATGATTAGGAGTCACAGTTTAGAATTATAAGCATGTGGCTAGTAACAAAAGCGGATTTGTCCACAACACTAGAATAATCTAGTCCACATCAGTGACAGATAGTATTGGATTCACATTGCATGTTGTCGGTTGTCATGTGTGCAGTAGAGCCAAAGATTTGTAGAACTAAACCAAGATAGAACACAGCCTGTTGTTTCTAATGGGAAAAAAATTGCCATAGTGGGCAGAACAAGCACGAGCTAGGAAGATCCTATTGGCACGTTCTAGCATCATCTGCATATTTCTGTTAGGGAAGTGCACACGTGCAATAAGTCAATTCTAAACAATGCATTTTTTAAACTTTTGCAAAGGGTGAGTTTACAAACTGTGTTGAGATCAAATGTTTCATCAATGACAAAATTTGCAGAATGTCGGCCAAAATCCATCTCGTTCCGTCTTCTCCCACTGCCCGCCAGTGGGCTTCCTCTCACTTCCATATTTGGTATTGAGTGGAAATGCCAAGTGGATGCTTCACATTTATACATCCAGTGAAATATCTGTCTCATTGTTCGATCTGTGGTAGAGCTCTTTAAGGTCAAGCTTTGTCTGATGGTACACTATTTACAATGTTATTTTGTCACCAATAGGTGGTAGCATTGTTCATTACAGTCCTTGACTGTTGGTTGACTTTGAACATGGAACACATTATGACGTCTGTCCAAACTGGGCACCTTCAAAGCATAATTTTTGCATAGTAGTCTTACCATTTTATAAACAGTTGTGACATTGCTCAGTGTTCAAGTCAGCAGAGTTAAGATGTATCTCTGTCAATACTGTATGTGTCATTTCTGTACTGTATCGGAAAGGTATCCTGTAGCTCCATTTTACAGTAGAGTTGCTGATTTATAATGTCCTTATCAAGCCATACAACACAACCAAACTGAAACAAGGGTGAGGTGTAGCCTATAATTATGCAGAAACAGCAGTATGACTGTCTGACTTTGTCCTTGATCAAGGCAGTCAATAGACAACTCAAATTACTGTCATCTTCCTCTAGCTATCGATCCTACACATGCTTTCCATCCTATCTCTATATCTCTCAGTCACGCACACACGCGCACACACACACACACACACACACACACACACACACACACACACACACACACACACACACACACACACACACACACACACACACACACACACACACACACAAACCTTTGTGCAAAGGATTTACCAGAGGCAGATGTGACGTCAACAAACCTGAATAAAAGGATTGCCATGGAAACCCATCTCTCTCTTCCTTTTCCCCATCCTGCTGGATCTTCAGGCATGAATGCAGTGCTCCTATGACATCAGACTCTTTTCAACACACACATCACATCAAGAAATTGATCACATTTTCTTACATGCATGATGTAGGCCTAGTACATGATCTACAAACATCAATTATTAAGGTTTCTCTCCCTTACCACTTACCGATAATCATTTATTCACATGTTCTTATGGTGTGTAGGTCTATTAGACACAGTCCTACTTATGCGTGTTTAGATGTTTGTTGAATAAATTACAGGCCCTACACAGACTGTAGGGAATGGTGCATTGATTAGCGAGTACTAGGCCTAGCCTACACATCACATTTATAATGTCAGAAGAAACTTGTTTTGTATGTTGAATGGACATTCAACTTTTAAAAGGCCCTCTAAAAATAAATGGTACAATATTGTAACACGGTGACCTCTCACAAAAATGCTTACCCCTAAAAATCAGTACAACATATTAACATGGCAAAATAAATCTGAAATATTGCTCTTTATTTTATAAATGTACGACCAATTTCAGATCACCATTTTGCAACATTCACTGTGACTGCATTACCTTGGTTATGGAGCGCTTTTAGTGGCAATAATTCTTAATTTGTATTAGGATATTGAATTTGAATGTAATACTTTTGAATTTGTAATGTACAAATTGAATCATTGAATTCATAAATTGAACTTGTATTTCATGATTTAAAACTGAATTGAATGAATATTGCATTCAGTTTAAAAAAAATTCAGTATCAAGTTAATATTTGTATACAGTGCCTTTAGAAAGTATTCATACCCCTTGACTTATTCCACATTTTGTTGTGTTACAGCCTGAATTCAAAATGTATTAAATATTTACTTTTTCTCAACCATCTACACACAACACCCCATAATGACAAATTGAAATCATGGTTTTAGACATTTTAAGTGGACTGAAAATGAAATACAGAAATATCTCATTTACATACTGTAAGCATTCACATCCCTAAGTTAATACATGTTAGAATCAACTTTCGAAGCGATTACAGCTGTGAGTGTTTCTAGGTAAGTCTCTAAGTGCTTTGCACACCTGGATTGTGCAATACTTGCACATGATTCTTTTTAAAAATTTTCAAGCTCTGATGGTTGTTGAGCATTTCTAGACAGCCATTTTCAATTCTTTCCATAGATTTTCAAGCCAATTTAAGTCAAAACTGTAACCAGGCCACTAAGGAACATTCACTGACTTCTTGGTAAGCAACTCCAGTGTATATTTGGCCTTGTCTTTTAGGTTATTGTCCTGCTGAAAGGTGAATTCATCTACCAGTATCTTGTGGAAAACAGACTGAACCAGGGTTTCCTCTAAGCTTTTTCTTGTGCTTATAGCTCCATGCCATTAATTTTTATCCTGAAAAACTCCCCAGTCCTTAATTACAAGCATACCCATAACATGATGCAGCCACCACTACGCTTAAAAATATAGAGAGTAGTACTCAGTAAAGTGTTGTATTGGATTTGCCCCAAACATATTACTTTGTATTCAAAACAAAAAGTTTGCTTTGCAAGTTTTCTGCTATCATACTCATTAAACTCTGTAACTGTTTTAAATTCACCATTGGCCTCATGGTGAAATCCCTGAGCGCTTCTCTTCCTCTCCGGCAACTGAGTTAGGACTAACTCCTGTATCTTTGTAGTGACTGGATGTATTGATACACCATCCAAAGTGTAATTAATAACTTCACCATGCTCAAAGGGATATTCAACGTCTGCATTTTTATATTTACCTACTAATCAGTGCCCTTCTTTGTGAGGCATTGAAAAACCTTCCTGGTCTTTGTGGTTGAATCTGTGTTTGAAATTCACTGCTCGACTGAAGGACCTTAGACATAATTGTATGTGTGGGTACAGAGATGAGGTAGTCATTCAAAAATCATGTTAAACACTATTACTGCACACAGTGAGTCCATGCAACATGTGACTTGTTAAGCACATTTTTAGTCCTGAAGTTATTTAGGCTTGTCATAACAAAGGGGTTGAATACTTATTGACTCAAGACATTTCAACTTTTCATTTTTAAAACATAATTCCACTTATTGGGTATTGTGTGAAGGCCAGTGACTCAAAATCTCAATTTAATGGATTTTTAATTCAACCTGTAACACATCAAAATGTGGAAAAAGTCAAGGGGTGTGAAAACTTTCTGAAGGCACTGTATTAGATTTGAATAGATATTGCATTCATTTTCTGTATTAAGTTTAGAAACTGAATTTCAAGTTGATCTAAGTTTCATATTCAATTTCCTCAGATTCATTTTTCCAATTCAGCTCTCTAAATTCAGATTAAAAACCAGAGACAACATCCTGGTATTTTGCCAGCCAGGAAAGGTAGAGGAGAACAGATATAATCAAATGCTCTCTCTGTAATCAAAGTCACTTCTGGCAGTTTCTGAAGACAATGTGGCATGTTGAATTTATTGTCTTCCTATGAATTTGTCTCTAGAGTTTGGACCATTTTAACTAAACTCAGCAAAAAAAGAAATGTCCCTTTTTCAGGACCCTGTCTTTCGAAGATAATTTGTAAAAATACAAAGAACTTCACATATCTTCATTGTAAAGGGTTTAAACACTGTTTCCCATGCTTGTTTGATGAACCATAAACAATTAGTGAACATGCACCTGTGAAACGGTCGTTAAGACACTAACAGCTTACAGACGGTAGGCAATTAAGGTCACAGTTCTGAAAACTTAGGACACTAAAGAGGCCTTTCTACTGACTCTGAAAAACACCAAAAGAAAGATGCCCAGGGTCCCTGCTCATCTGTGTTAATGTGCCTTAGGCATGCTGCAAGGAGGCATGAGGACTGCAGATGTGGCCAGGGCAATATATTGCGATGTCTGTACTGTGAGACGCCTAAGACAGCGCTACAAGGAGACAGGACGGACAGTTGATTGTCCTCACAGTGGCAGACCACGTGTAACAACACCTGCACAGGATCTGTACATCTGAACATCACACCTACGGGACAGGTACAGGATGGCAACAACAATTTGTGCATTACAAATTAAAAATATTAAATTCAATATCCTAATACATTTTACATTTACATTTTAGTCATTTAGCAGACGCTCTTATCCAGAGCGACTTACAGTAGTGAATACATTTCATACATTTTTTCCCCCCGTACTGGTCCCCCGAGGACACAAATTCAAAATTATGGAATTGAAGTACAATTTCTGTTGGCACTGAAATATCTCCAAACCTGGGACTCACTTTGCGGGAAAATGATCGAGATTAACTCTACACAGATAGTCAACCAGACACAGCAGGACATTTCAAACAGTCAACGAAGGGGTTGAATTTCTTCAAATGTTTTGCGTTTGTTACCTGAAGGATGAATGCCACTTTCTAGACAGCTGGGAACTCGCAAAAAAACAAGTTCCGAATGTGAAAATTTGTTTTGAACGGTTATCCGGACGTACTACCTGTCCCAGACCTGCTGTCCCAGACCTACAAGTACTTCCGGTGCCAACAGAGATGGCCGCCTCGCTTCGCGTTCCTAGGAAACTATGCAGTATTTCGTTTTTTTACGTGTTATTTCTTACATTGGTACCCGAGGAAATCTTAGGTTTTATTACATACAGTCGGGAGGAACTATTGGATATAAGAGCAATGTCAACTCACCAACATTACGACCAGAAATACGACTTTCCCGAAGCGGATCCTTTGTTTTGCTCACCACCCAGGACAATGGATCGGATCCCAGCCGGCAAACCAAAACAACGATGCCGTAAAAGGGGCAGACGAAGCGGTCTTCTGGTCAGGCTCCGGAGACGGGCACATCGCGCACTGCTCCTGAGCATACTACTCACCAATGTCCAGTCTCTTGACAACAAGGTAGATGAAATCCGAGCAAGGGTAGCATTCCAGAGAGACATAAGAGACTGTAACGTTCTTTGCTTCACGGAAACATGGCTCACTCGAGACACGCTATCGGAGTCGGTACAGCCAGCTGGTTTCTTCACGCATTGCGCCAACAGAAACAAGCATCTTTCTGGTAAGAAGAAGGGCGGGGGGGGGTATGCCTTATGATTAACGAAACATGGTGTGATCATAACAACATACAGGAACTCAAGTTCTTCTGTTCACCTGACTTAGAATTCCTCACAATCAAATGTCGACCGCATTATCTACCAAGAGAATTATCTTCGATTATAATCACAGCCGCATATAATCCCCCCCAAGCAGACACATCGATGGCCCTGAACGAACTTCATTTGACTCTATGTAAACTGGAAACCACATATCCTGAGGCTGCATTCATTGTAGCTGGGGATATTAACAAGGCTAATCTGAAAACAGGACTCCCTAAATTCTATCAGCATATCGATTGTGCAACCAGGGCTGGTAAAACCCTGGATCATTGTTATTCTAACTTCCGCGACGCATATCTACTACATTATACACTCATCTACTGTCAAATCTACCATTCCATCCATACCATTCCATACCATTCCAGTGTTTTAATTGCTATATTGTATTTACTTCACCCCATGGCACATTTATTGCCTTTACCTACCTTATCTCACCTCATTTTCTCACATTATATATAGACGTATTTTTCTACTTTATTATTGACTGTATGTTTGTTTTACTCTATGTTTAACTCTGTGTTGTTATATGTGTCGAACTGCTTTGCTTTATCTTGGCCAGGTCGCAGTTGTAAATGACAACTGTTCTCAACTTGCCTACCTGGTTAAATAAAGGTGAAAAAATAAATAAATAAATGTAAGGCCCTCCCCCGCCCTCCTTTCGGAAAAGCTGACCACGACTCAATTTTGTTGCTCCCAGGGTCTCGTCATCAAGCTCGAGACCCTGGGTCTCAACCCCGCCCTGTGCAACTGGGTACTGGACTTCCTGACAGGCCGCCCCCAGGTGGTGAGGGTAGGTATCAACATCTCCACCCCGCTGATCCTCAACACTGGGTCCCCACAAGGGTGCTTTCTGAGCCCTCTCCTGTACTCCCTGTTCACCCAAAACTGCATGGCCATGCACGCCTCCAACTCAATCATCAAATTTGCAGACGACACTACAGCGGTAGGCTTCATTACCAACAACGACGAGACGGTCTACAGGGAGGAGGTGAGGGCCCTCGGACTGTGGTGTCAGGAAAATAACCTCACACTCAACATCAACAAAACAAAGGAGATGATCGTGGAAACAGCAGAGGGAGCACCCCCCTATCCACATCGACGGGACAGTAGTGGAGAGGGTAGTAAGTTTTAAGTTCCTCGGTGTACACATCACAGACAAACTGAATTGGTCCACCCACACAGACAGCGTGGTGAAGAAGGCGCAGCAGTTCCTCTTCAACCTCAGGAGGCTAAAGAAATTTGGCTTGTCACCAAAAGCACTCACAAACTTTTACAGATGCACAATCAAGAGCATCCTGTCGGGCTGTATCACCGCCTGGTACGGCAACTGCTCCACCCACAACCGTAAGGCTCTCCAGAGGGTAGTGAGGTCTGCACAACGCATCACCGGGGGCAAACTACCTGCCCTCCAGGACACCTTCACCACCCGATGTCACAGGAAGGCCATAAAGATCATCAAGGACAACAACCCCCCGAGCCACTGCCTGTTCACCCCGCTATCATCCAGAAGGCGAGGTCAGTACAGGTGCATCAAAGCTGGGACCGAGAGACTGAAAAACAGCTTCTATCTCAAGGCCATCAGACTGTTAAACAGTCATCGCTAACATTGAGTGGCTGCTGCCAACATACTGACTCAACTCCAGCCACTTTAATAATGTAAAAATGTATGAAAAATAATCACTAGCCACTTTTAACAATGCCACTTCATATAATGTTTACATACCCTACATTACTCATCTCATGTGTATATACTGTACTCTATACCATCTACTGCATCTTTCCATCTTGATGTAATACAAGTATCACTAGCCACTTTAAACAATGCCACTTTTATATGTTTACATAGCCTACATTACTCATCTCATATGTATATACTGTACTCGATGCCATCTACTGCATCTTCCCTATGCCGTTCTGTACCATCACTCATTCATATATTTTTATGTACATATTCTTCATTCCTTTACACTTGTGTGTATAAGGTAATTGTTGTGAAATTGTTAGGTTAGATTACTCGTTGGTTATTACTGCATTGTCGGAAGTGGAAGCACAAGCATTTCGCTACACTCGCATTAACATCTGCTAACCATGTGTATGTGTGACAAATAAAATGTGATTTGATTTGTTTTCATCTCTCTAGAGACAGCAGGAGTGGTAGAGATACTCTGAATGATCAGCTATGAAAAGCCAACTGACATTTACTCCTGAGGTGCTGACCTGTTGCACCCTCGACAACCACTGTGATTATTATTATTTGACCCTGCTTGTCATCTTTTGAACATTTGAACATCTTGGCCATGTTCTGTTATAATCTCCACCCGGCACAGTCAGAAGAAGACTGGCCACCCCTCATAGCCTGGTTCCTCTCTAGGTTTCTTCCTAGGTTCTGACCTTTCTAGGGAGTTTTTCCTAGCCACCGTGCTTCTACACCTGCATTGCTTGCTGTTTGGGTTTTAGGCTGGGTTTCTGTACATCACTTTGAGATATCAGCTGACGTAAGAAGGGCTTTATAAATAAATTTGATTTGATTTATCCAACTCGGAATTCCAAGATGGGAACTCCGGCCTCTTTCTAGAGTACCGACTTGGGACAGGTACAGGATGGCAACAACAACTGCCCGAGTTACACCAGGAACGCACTATCCAGCCATCAGTGCTCAGACTGTCCGCAATAGGCTGAGAGAGGCTGGACTGAGGGCTTGTAGGCCTGTTGTAAGGCAAGTCCTCACCAGACATCACCGGCAACAACGTCGCCTATGGGCACAAACCCACCGTCGCTGGACCAGACAGGACTGGCAAAAAGTGCTCTTCACTGACGAGTCGCGGTTTTGTCTCACCAGAGGTGATGGTCGGATTCGCGTTTATCGTTGAAGGAATGAGCGTTACACCGAGGCCTGTACTCTGGAGCGGGATTGATTTGGAGGTGGAGGGTCTGTCATGGTCTGGGGCGGTGTGTCACAGCATCATCAGACTGAGCTTGTTGTCATTGCAGGCAATCTCAACGCTGTGAGTTACAGGGAAGACATCCTCCTTCCTCATGTGGTACCCTTCCTGCAGGCTCATCTTGACATGACCCTCCAGTATCACAATGCCACCAGCCATTCTGCTCATTCTGTGGGTGATTTCCCTCAAGACAGGAATGTCAGTGTTCTGCCATGGCCAGCGAAGTGCCCGGATCTCAATCCCATTGAGCATGTCGGGGACCTGTGGGATCGGAGGGTGAGGGCTAGGGCCATTCCCACCTGAAATGTCTGGGAACTTGCAGATGCCCTGGTGGAAGAGTGGGGTAACATCTCACAGCAAGAACTGTCAAATCTGGTGCAGTCCATGAGGAGGAGATGCACTACAGTACTTAATGCTGGTGGCCACACCAGATACTGACTGTTACTTTTGATTTTGACACCCCCCCCTTGTTCAGTGACAAATCTTTCCATTTCTGTTAGTCACATGTCTGTGGTACTTGTTCAGTTTATGTCTCAGTTGTTGAATCTTGTTATGTTCATGCAAATATTCACACATGTTAAATTTGCTTAAAATAAACAGTTGACAGTGAGAGGACGTTTCTTTTTGGCTGAGTTTATAAGCTATTATGACCCCATTCCTGAAAGCTTAGACTCTCTGGAACATGGGCCCGCCTTTTGTTCCCATCACAGGCCCTGCAGGACATGTTACAATCAAAGCAATATAATTTTATTTGTCACATGCACCGAATACAACAGGTTACCGCGAAATGCTTACTTACAAGCCATTAACCAACAATGTTAAAACAAGCAGTTTTAAGAAAATGAGAGTTAAGAAAATATTTACTAAATAAACTAAAGTAGAATAAAAGAAACAATAAAATAACAACGAGGCTGTATATACACAGGGGGGGACTATGCATAGTCAATGCAAATAGTCCGGGTAGCCATTTGCTTAATTGTTCAGCAGTCTAATGGCTTGGGAGTGCGAGCTGTTAAGGAGCCTTTTGGACCTAGACTTGGTCCTCTGGTACCGCTTGCCGTGTGGTAGCAGACAAAAAAGGATATGATTTGGGTGGCTGGAGTCTTTGACAATTTTTTATGCCTTCCTCTGACACCGCCTAGCATGGTGGTCCTAGATGGCAGGAAGCTTGGCCCCAGTGATGAAACTCTCGACCCGCTCCACTACAGCCCCCTTGATGTGAATGGGGGCGTGTTCGGCCCTCCTTTTCCTGTAGTTCACAATCAGCTTCTTTGTCTTGCTCACATTGAGGGAAAGGTTGTTTTCCTGGCACCACTCTGCCAGGTCTCTGATCTCCAACCTATAAGAAGTGTCACAAAACGCAATTTGGCCCCAATAAGAATTTTGTTAAATAGCACTGGCATAGCCCCTCTGGGGACAGCCTTTCCACTCCCTATTTAATGTTGCGACAGACTGGGTTCAAACCAGGTCTCCTGCATGTCACCAGATTCTGTTAGCCCACTTAGCTTCCTGAACTCATACCTATAGGCTTTAGCTTTCAAGTCCCCCCACAACACCATTCCTTGACCTCATACTCAGAAATAACAGCACCAATATAACTATCTGGGCTTGAAATTTGGCATACGGCAGAACAGCAACACTTTTTGTGGCAAACCGAAGCAGACAGATTTGTGTGCCCCATTTAATGAGAGTGCAACAGAGGTGGTTTGGTTATCCATGCATGTGATGAGCAACCTTGCCTGAGCCCTGATAGACATGTTAGTTTGACTGATGGGGTCCTAACCCAGGTATCCTGTGAGCCAAACGTTTCAGGTCTCAGACAAGTTAATCATGTTCCAGAGAGTCTAAGCTTTCAGGAATGGGGTCATAACAGCTTATAGCCAAAACAGTCCAAACGCTAGAGCCAAATTCATAGGAAGAAACTAAATTCAACATGCCACATTGGCTTCAGAAACTGCCAGAAGCTTCTGTTTATCTGTGCTCCTCTACCTTTTCTGGTTGGCAAAGTACCAGGATTTTGTCTCTGGTTTTGAATATGAATTTAAATTACTGAATTTGAAAACTGAATCTGAATGCATCCGAGAAGTTGAATATATGAAACTATTCAACTTGAAATTATAGTTTGTTAATATCTACCATATTGAAACTGAATATGTAAATATTGAATTTGAATATTCAATTAGATAGAAAATTAATTTGAAAACTGAATGCAATATTACCGTAATTTCCGGACTATTAAGCACACCTGATTATAAGCCGCACCCACTGAATTTTTTGTAATTTTTATTTTGAACATAAATAAGCCGCAGGTGCCTACCGGTACATTGAAACAAATGAACTTTACACAGGCTTTAACGAAACACGGCTTGTAACAAAAATAAATAGGCTTTAACGAAACACGGCTTGTAACAAAATTTAAAAAATTTAAAATTAGCAGTAAGCTTTAGTTGTCTTTTTGCAGTCAATTCCTCACGCTGCTGTTTCCAACGTCTTATCATCGACTCATTAAGACCAAGCTCCCGTGCAGCAGCTCCATTTCCTTTTCCAACAGCCAGATCAATCGCCTTCAACTTGAAAGCTGCATCATATGCATTTCTCCGTGTCTTTGCCATGATGAGGGTGACAAAATGACTACCGTAATCAGAATGATGGGAAGTTTGAGAGCGCTCGATTTAATCTAAACTGTTAACAAAAAAGTTGTTTGACCTTAACCCGTTCAGAATCATAACAACTCACGCCTTCCGGCCACATCAATGTATGCGCATCATTTCCATGAAGTTGTCAGACAACCCGTCTATAGAGAACAATAGTAATGGAGTCTTTTTGTAGGCACCATAGTGTCACGCCCTGATCTGTTTCACCTGTCCTTGTGCTTGTCTCCACCTCCCTCCAGGTGTCTCCCATCTTCCCCATTATCCCCTGGGTACTTATACCTGTGTTTTCTGTTTGTCTGTTGCCAGTTCGTCTTGTTTGTGCAAGTCAACCAGTGGTTTGTCTCTGTTCCTGCTTTTTCCCCAGTCTCTCTTTTCTGCCCTACTGGTTTTGACCGTTACCCTGAGCCCGCGTGCCTGACCACTCTGCCTGACCTCTCTGCCTAACCTGAGCCTGTCTGCCGTCCTGTACCTTTGCCCCCACTACTCTGGATTATCGACCCCTGCCTGCCTTGACCTGTCGTTTCCCTGCCCCTGTTGCTGTAATAAACATTGTTACTTCAACACAGTCTGCATTTGGGTTTTACCTGAAACGTGGTACATAGAGATAGATAGAAGACTGTGCCTTAATGTGCCTTTAAGCATCTGTGGCAGCATGGGCAGCGCCATTGAGGCTACAACCCATAGGAATCCACACCCAGTTGACTACATTGACTACTTTAAAATGGTGGAAGCCCTCAATGACAATGTCCATGGTAAAACCTACCTCAGAGCTTATTTTCGGCGTTTATCCCAAAACCCTATTCTTTCCCCATTAATTTTCCCTGTAGGCATGGCTAAACGAACCAGATGTAACTAATTTCCGTTTTTTTAGGACTACAAGCTCTATGGGATAAACGCCGAAAATAAGGTCTGAGGTAGGTTAACACATGCTTAGGAGATCTTATATGTTTTGTTCTGTTGGTGTAGCATGGACCTCGCAATGCCAGTGTCGTGGGTTCGATTCCCACGGGGGACCAGTACGAACAAATATGAAATGATTACATGTAAATATCTTGTCCATAGGGGTTTCAAAACATCAAGAAGAACATGAGACCAGTTTTCTTCATCAATGCTTGGCAGTGAATCCAACATCTGCAAGTTTTGTATAAAATTAATTTACTCCCATTCAACACACAGCCTAGCCTACATGAAGAAGATTTGCTTTGCTCAACTGTCCTTTGAAATGACTGTGATGTGCTGTATCAGAGCCAAGGTGTCCCAGATTTTAGGGTAGACGAATATTGTTGTTTTTCAAACCACCTGAACTGAGCCATAAAGACTACATAAATAAGATAACAGGGCTTGTCCAGCTCCAGTCATTACAAGGCTTGATATCATCTTTTATATGATCCTCGTAAATTCATCTGAGATCCTCCTACCATAGTCAACCGATGACTGGCAATCTTGCTTTTCACTTTGATTTTGTATTTTTTCTTTAATTCAATTGAGATGATGATATGTATCAGCATTACAGGTCTTGGATGATCTTATTGAACCTTTATTTATACAGGTTAGACATATGTTTTTCTAGTGATTGTAGTAACATTGATTGTACAGTAAATGCCTCAGAGCCTTTTTAAGTAACACCACAGATGGCTTTCATTGTATCCTACCTCATCCTCGCTTTCCCGCTTGATTATACATTGCCTGCCAATCTAAACATTGGTTTAGATGGGATGAGGAGCAGAGCAGCCCAGGCTGTAGGGCTGCAGAGTGTCTGCCTGTGCAGTGATGCTGCCTGCTGTCGCTGGGCTGGCTCAGAGTGTTTATAGTGTGAGGGGGGGACTCCTAGGAGGCTGCTATTTTTAGCTCTGCTTTCATCATTCCTCTCTGCTCTGCGCAGCGTGGAAGGAAGGGATGGTGGGAGGGAGCCCCGGGCTGCATTCTAATGAATATGACAGCTGAATCTGGATGGCGGCTATAAAACAACTCTTTCTGTAAGGTTGCATGTGTGTTGTGTGTGTGTGTGTGTCGGCTGTGAAACAACTCCATCTGCAAAGGGGGCCCCCTTCTCTCTCTATAGCAACGTTGATGGTGGTTGTAAATCCATGGAATGAGCTAGCTGAGGAGGGGATGGGAATTAAGAACCATTCTTTGGTCCCTTTCATTTCCTTTCCCTTGTTATTTTTTGCATGTTGTTTCCTCACTGTTTGTTTATGCTGCTTTGAGAGTGAAAGTGCGTCACACAATCAGGATGATGTAATGGTGTTGGAATTGTATCCGTTGAACGACTACCACAGTAGAACAAGCTATGTTTATTGTGTGTCTTGTAGAGCGACACATTGGAACCCCAATCAGTGTTAGGGTTTATTGTGAAGGATGGCAGACAGCTTTATGTAGTACAGTCTTGTGTAATGCATTCAGTGACACTCTCGCTGCCCAGCCAGTGTTTCTCCTCAGGTTGCCACAACAGAGTGTTCTTTCTGCTCTTTCTGATTTTTAAAATGACGTAATAGCCCCTTCATATATCATTTTTAAACAATAGACTTCATAATAAACGTTATTGGCATACAAATGAAAACATCACAAGACAAAGAGTAGGCTAATCTTCCCTTTCTGAGGTTATGACCAGATGGGTAGGATACAAAGCAGGATAAATTAGTTAGCCAGCTAACATGCCTAAATATTATGAAATAACTTTGTATTTTTTGAAAGATACTTTTGAAATGGGCATGGTCTACTCAATAACCAAAAACACATATCTAAGTGTAGCTTTTTTAATTTACCTGAAAATAAATAGTTATTTCTGGTTGTTTGTCAAAGTTAGCTGGCTAACTTATTGATCTTGCTTTGTACTATATCCCTCAGCTCTGGTATATAGATGTATGCTGGTTGAGGCCCTTAGCTGTAATTAGAAACATGTCCTCAGCATTAAACACACACACACACACACCTCAACCCCTTATGGAGGGCCATGGGAGCATGATACCTCTAGGAGAGAATACTCAGGAAATGAGAATCTAACCAATACCTCCCTGGCCTTGCCAGTCAGTCCATCCTCTGTGTGTGTATTTTTGGATGTATTTAAAGTGAAGCTATAACATGTCCTGAAGGAATCACCATGGAGATAAATGGCATAACAAGCAAATAATGGAAACAAGGTTCCCTCAGTGGAGGACTATTGTTAGACCTCTGGTCTGAGGGAAAGAGAACAGATATCTATTTGATAATTAAGAGTGGTGTGTTTTGAACCTCTGCTCCTGTCATTATTGCCCTCTGTTCTGTTTGTCCAGGTCTTGTAACTGGAGGCTTTTGTTCTATCTAAAGTCTTAATTTAAACTGGAAGGATTTATAACAAGAAACGTTACCAAGCAGAACTATTCTCAGTAACCCAAATTGAGTTTGCAGACAAGTCCGACCTCCCGAAATGCCTCAGGAGTCAGCAGCACGTATTTGTCTGCTTGGCTGTGGCTCGTTGCATCACAGGGTAGAAAGCAGGGACAGTTATAACATAGCTGACACTCTCTGTGAAAAAAATGTCCTCATGAGGACTAGGCTAGATGGATGATAGACAGTCCCTGCAGTGAAAGCTAAATAGACAAATTACACCTTCAAAACACCTTGCCTGCATCCCAGATGGCACCCTATTCCCTATATAGTGCACTACCTTTGACCAGGGCCCATAGCGCACTATATATGGAATACGCTGCCATTTGGAAGGCACACACTGAGATTTTCCATCATGTGATGAGAGTGCCGAGGTCGCTGGGCAATCTTGCCAAGGCTCTTGACTGAAAAATATCCTGCTGGATGTTATGTGGCTGTTTGGGTGAAACCACGGGCAGGTTAAAAGAAAGTTGATATATTTTTATCTTTATTTTTCTCACCTCCTCTCCCCCACCACCAACCTCATCTCTCTTTCAACAC